>NW_026729533.1:0-59058 GCF_030272615.1 Cryptomeria japonica | reverse complement strand
AACAATAGTTAGTTCGTAGGTGCTATAGGTGTGCCTCCTTTGTCTAAATTCTTTAGAAGAGAAAAAGAGTTTACTCCTTTGAATGAATCTTTGCATAGAATTATGTCTCAATTAATACAAAAGAATATGTTGAAACTTCCCCAAATCAAACCATTTGATCCTGTTGGTGTAAATAAATATTCATTTTGGATATTATTACACTTTACTTAAGTTAACTTAGGATAATGCATCTCTTCATAGTTTGGATTTGAGACACTTAGGGAAGTGTGCACATAGGGATAGAGCTTGTAGGAGAAATTCCACCTTTTGTGGTCTTATTTTGCTGTTACACTCTACATTCGGTCGGTCATCCACCTCTTGTGGAATATTATATTATTTCTCCTACCTACCCCTAGTATTTCTTACCTACCCTTGTTTCTTATTGAGCCACATGTCATAATTGTGTGCTCATACATCCATATGGCCTTGCCTATATAAACAGGCCTATATTCATTGTATTGGTTAATCCAGTTGATCATTTGCATATTGATGAGAATACAGTTTGTTCTTGTCATTCTATTATCTCTCTTTTATGCTTTTCATTGTGCCCTTGATCTTGGCAAAATCCTACATGGTATTAGAGCCATTGGGGCTTCATTGATTGGTTTTTGGAGACATCGTGGAAGGCTTCTATTTTTGGATTTGGGGATCTTCATTTTTTGGGGGCGTCATTCAGCGATTTGGACATCATCGCTGAATCCGGGAGGCCGTTTCCATAAATTTTGACTATAAAGTCAACCTATTTTGGTGAGAAATTTTTTTCCCCATTTTGGCTATTATCGTACGGATTTCGAAATTTTTTTATTATTTTTCGGGAAAAAAAATTTCGAAAAATCAAAATATCATCAAAAAAAAAATCAATTTTTTTTTTTTTGGTTGTTTGGGGGTCCACAAACCCCCCCCCATACTCTGTCGTGCCCTGCAGGTCTGACGCCCGACTATACTCTGCAGTACTTGCAGCACCTGCCGGCCCGCACTCCTCCGAGGCCCGCCGCCGCCAGTGCCGGCCGTCCATTCCACCTGCCGGCCACCCAAACCACCCGTCGGTCGCCTCATCCTCCTGCCAGTCGGGACTCAGACATCGTCGTCGGCCGCTGCACCTCTAACTCACCACGCGGAGCCCAGTCAGCTGCCGAGACCCTGCCATGCGGCACACATATAGTCCAGCCATACGCCCAGTCACTACCACACGCAGTCCAGCCGTACGCCATGTCACCCGCCATGCAGACTGCCACATCAGCTTGTCCATACAATACGGATGCCCAGTCAGCAGGGAGGTGAAGTTTGCGCGATGGTCATATGGCCATCAAATTTAAGCTAGTGATTTGCTGACATCAGTGCCACATCAGCAACTTTTTGAATTTTTTCAACCCCTCTCCATTGAGCTTTTCAGTTTTGCAGTCCAACTATGAAAGTCCATATCTTGCTCATTTTTGCTCCTTTTTTGGTGCAATTTTTTTTGAAATGGGCTAAAATTTCATGATCTTCACAGTGGTGTAGTTATTTTTTGATTTTGGTGCACAGGTTTTTCGAAATTTTCAGATTCTCTCAGCTGTACCTGTCCAATCCTCAATTTTGCAACTACAAAGGCCTCGTTTGAGCTCATATGACCTCCTTTTCAGGTGTCATTTTTTTTGAAAGTGCATTGTTTTTTTGTCTACTTTCATAATCTATGATAAGATTTTAGAGATTTTGAGTGGAAATTGTACTTTCAGATATTGGTCTTATTTGGCCTATTAGGTACTTCTAATGTGCTTGGATCTTAGTTTAGATCTCTTGCATTATCAATTTGAGTCTCTTTTGGCCTTATTGAGGCAGTTGTAAAATTGTAATCAGAAGTCCACTTTGCCATTTTTTGCAAGTGGCCCATTGTATACGCACTAAGTATAAAGTGCCAAATCATCACTTTTGGGGGGGGTTCTTTGATTGAGTGAATTTGGGGGGGTGTCTTGTGTGATTGTGCCTCTCTTTGTGCTCTTTCCATTTTTGTTGCAACGAGTCCTCATAAATTTCCACCTTTAACTCCACATAATTATGCATCATGGAAAATTAAAGTTTGGAGTAATTTAATGGAAAAGGGTCTCACACATTACATAGATGGAACAATAATAGCACCACCTGATCCTAAGGCTGATCCAAATGCTCAATTAGAATGGCTCACAAAGAATTGCATGGCTCTTGGAACTTTGCGCAAGTATGTATCAGATGACCTCATTTTTCACATTGAGAAGTGTAAAACAATCAAGGAGGCTTGGGATATGTTTCAGAAATTGTATGGTCAAGTTGATAAAATTAGAGGCTATCAGATTGACAATGAGCTCACCAACTTTGATCCCAAGATTTTTGATACAATCCAAGATTATGTCACCAAAGCAAATGAGCTAAGAGCAAATCTTAAGGATTGTGGAATTGACAAAAAGGATGCTCAGTTGATATTCAACTTGTTGGACAAGCTTGCACTAGAATATGCAGCATTTGTGTCTAGCTTCCAAACTAATCGTTTGACAGTGGGGAGTTCCTATGTTATGCCTTCATTTGATGCTTTCACAAAAATTTTGATATTGGAATAATCTAAGTTGTTGAACATGGGGCTTCTCAAGTCTTCAAAGTCCAAGGCTTTGGTGCCAAATAAAGGGAATCAAGGAAGTCAAGGCAAAGATTCCAACAAGAAGAAGAAGCACTCTAAGTCTACGCCACACCAGGAAAAAGGACAATCATCCTCTCCATCACAAGGCAATTTTACATCCTCTTCCAAGAAGGGGACACCACCTAAGAAGGATAAACCAACTTGTACATATTGCAAGAAGTATGGTCATGATGAGCATCGATGCCATGCAAAGCAAGTTGATGAGTTAACTAATCTTCTCAAGAAAAACAACATCAACTTGCCATCCGCCTACACAAAGAAGGATTCATCTCCTTCCTCTTCCTCGCATTCTAAGGGAAAAGGGCAAGCATTTGTGGCTACAATAGGTTCTTCACAGCAATGGATACTTGACTCGGCTGCCTCATATCACATGGGTTCTACAAAGGAGCAGTTTTCTTCATTGGAGCCATCTAAGGTACCTCACATTTACATAGGTGATGATACACAAGTAGAGGTTGAAGGGAAAGGTTCAGTTGACATGGATGATGGAACATTTGAGAATGTTCTCTATGTTCCTAACTTGTCTATCAACCTTCTCTCGATCTACCAAATCACTCACTATGGGAATGGGAAAAAGGTTGAGTTTACACCAGATTCAGTTGTGGTAAAGGAACTTGATGATGATGCCTTGGTAGTAGTGGGACAAGTCAATGATAACTCAAGGCTTTATTCATTCTCCCACTTTGTGCCAAGTTCACCTTCTAGGGCCTTGCTTACTCATTCAAATTTAGAAAGTAAGCTATGGCATGAGCGGTTTGGTCACCTCAACTACCGCTACCTTCAACAGCTCAGCACTAAAGACATGGTCACAGTCTACCTCAAATCAGTTTTTCAGAGGGTGTATGTTCAGGTTGTTCCATGGGCAAGCATCCTGATGAGAAGTTTGATAAGGGGAAAGCTTGGAGAGCTTTGGAAGTTCTTCAACTTGTTCACAGTGATGTAGCAGGTCCATTTCCAACACCTTCATTTAGTAAGGCCCGCTATGTTCTCACCTTCATTGATGACTACTCCCGCTTCACTTGGGTCTACTTTCTCATTCATAAGAGTGAAGTATTTGATAGATTTCAAGACTTCAAGACTCGTGTGGAGAAGCAATCAGGGAAAGTGGTCAAGATTCTTTGCACTGATAATGGAAGGGAATATGTGAACAAAAGACTTGAGGATTTTTGTACATTTGAGGGGATTGATCTTTAGCATTCTGTTGCATACACTCCATAGAAGAACGGGGTTGCAGAACATAAGAATAGAACTCTCAAAGAAATGGCTAGCTATATGATACATGCACATTCTCTTGATCCCACCTTTTGGGCATAGGCTATCAGTTGTGCCACACACATCCAGAATCGGGTTCCTCACAAAGCTTTGCAAGGTATTACTCCATTTGAAGCTTGGGCTAGTAGGAAACCGATTGTGAGACATTTCAGAGTCTTTGGGTGTCTAGCATGGGCTCGCATACCTCCGCAGAAACGCAAGGCATTGGAACCATAGAGTTGACCTTGCATATTTGTTGGATATCTTGAGGGTGTTAAGGCATACAAATTGATGGATCTAGAGACACATGAGGTGTTCATTAAGAGGAGTGTTCACTTTGAGGAAAGCTCTCCTAGCTTAGCCTCTCTACCTCCTCCACCTTCCTCCATTGTGGATAGTGATGTTAGTGATTCAGATGATGAGACTCCTACAACTTCAACTTGTAGGGTTACACCTCCGTAGGGTCCACTTGTAGTTGAGGAGCCTCTTTCTCCACCTCCACCTCGACCTCGTTGGGCTCGACAAACACTTGAATCCACTGGTTCTCTTGTTGGGGATCCTTCAGATACACGAAGAACTCGATCACAACATCAGGATCTTCCACATGCATTCATTGCTACCGCTTCCAATCCATAGACATTTAGGGAAGCATCAGGGATTCCTGAGTGGGACCAAGCTATGGAGGAAGAGTATAGTTCCTTGATGAGGAACAACACATGGGATCTAGTCCATCTCCCTAAGGGGAGAAAGATGGTTCGATGTAAGTGGATCTATCGAACCAAGTTTTCAGTAGATGGTAGTGTGGATAAGTATAAGGCTCGGCTTATTGCGAAAGGTTTCTCTCAGGTTGTAGGTGTTGATTATACTGAGACCTTTGCACCTATAGCCAAGACGAACTCCATTCGTTTAACACTTGTTATTGCTACAGCTCATGATGGGGTTGTACATTAGATGGATGTGAAGAGTGCTTTTCTTCATGGTGACCTTGATGAGGAGATTTATATGGAGTAGCCATAGGGTTTCATCCAGGATACTTCCTTGGTTTGCAGACTAAGGAAATCTCTCTATGGCCTTAAGTAGGCCCCCAGGGCTTGGTACGCCAAGATGGATTCCTTTCTTCTCTCACCAGGGTTCACCAGGTGTCATTCTGATCCGAATGTCTAAATTTTGCGACAGGATGACTCTCACTTGATACTTGTGCTCTATGTTGATGACTTGATCATTATAGGGAGTACTACATCCATCATTAGCAGGGTCAAATCTTCTTTGCATGATAGATTTGCTATGACTAACTTGGGTCTTTTGCACTACTTTCTCAGGATAGAGATTTCACAGTCACCTTCCAGGATTACACTATCGTAGCCCAAGTATGCTCTTGATCTACTTGCATGCTTTCATATGGCTGATTGTAAGCCTACCTCGACTCCCTTTCTTTCAGGAGTCAAGCTTGAGGCTCAGTGTTCTTCTCCACTAGTTGATGCCACTTTGTATTGTCAGCTTGTGGGTAGTCTCATCTACTTCACTCATACATGCCCTGATATTTCATTTGCAGCTGGCATGGTTTCCCGCTTCATGTAGGAACCACATGAGCTTCATTGGAAAGCTGCCAAATGCATCCTTCATTACATCTAGGGTACACATCACTATGGGATTCACTATGCAGCAGGCATAGGACTTCACTTGGTTGGTTACACAGACTCCGATTGGGCTGGCGATCTTGATGATCATAAGTCTACTTCTGGTTATAGTTTTCACCTTGGTTTGGGCCCCATTTGTTGGCAGAGCAAGAAGCAACATGCTATTGCTCTCTCTTTGACTGAGGCTGAGTATCGAGGCGCTATTAACGCAGTGACTGAGACCATTTGACTCCAGCAGATTCTCACAGAGTTTGGTTTCACCACTCCACAGCCGATAGTTCTACATTGCGACAATCAGAGTGCTATTGCAATCTTGAAAAACCCGGTCTAGCACTAGCGAACCAAACACATCAAGATTCATATGCACTATATCCGAGAGCTCATCTAGGAGCAAGTCATTGATTTGTAGTATTGTCCTACAGCAGAGCAGGTTGTTGACATATTCACCAAACCTTTGACCGAGAGTAAGTTCCAGTAGTTGCGAGATCTCTTGGGGGTGTGGGATGTGTCATTAGGGGGGGTCAGCTGACTTCTCCTTCCTCTCTTATGGGGGGGACTTTTTCCTCTTTGAGTTTTTTTCCTTCTTCTTTGAGAGTCTTTTGTACATTCATCTCTCTTTTGGGGGGAGTTTTTTCCCACTAGGTTTTCTCCCTTTCTCCATTTGTGAGAGACTGCATTGCATTGTTTTGCTTGCATTTGCATATTGTACATGGGTACCTATCATGGCCTAGTAGCTGGGACCCATCTTGCATTGTTGACTTGAGTGTTCATTCCCCTAAGTTGCACTTAAGGGGGGGTGTTGGTGTAAATAAATATTCATTTTGGATATTATTACACTTTACTTAAGTTAAATTAGGATAATGCATCTCTTCATAGTTTGGATTTGAGACACTTAGGGAAGTGTGCACATAGGGATAGAGCTTGTAGGAGAAATTCCACCTTTTGTGGTCTTATTTTGCTGTTACACTCCACATTTGGTGGGTCATCCACCTCTTGTGGAATATTATATTATTTCTCCTACCTACCCCTAGTATTTCTTACCTACCCTTGTTTGTCATTGAGCCACATGTCATAATTGTGTGCTCGTACATCCATATGGCCTTGCCTATATAAGCAGGCCTATATTCATTGTATTGGTTAATCTAGTTGATCATTTGCATATTGATGAGAATACAGTTTGTTCTTGTCATTCTATTATCTCTCTTTTATGCTTTTCATTGTGCCCTTGATCTTGGCAAAATCTTACAGATCCATCTAAAATAACTTCCCCTTACTTTGATGCTAAATCTTTTTGTCAATATCATCATCAGCCTGGTCATGATACTGAGAAGTGTTTTTCATTATGAAGTAAGATTCAAGAATTGGTTGATAACAACACTATATCTATGGTAGATGTGAATGATAAGGAAACAAATCCATAGCTCCTCCTAATCAGAACATTTAAAATTTCACTGATCCGTTACCATACCATTCCACTAATGTGATTGAGACTAAACGTCTTGCTTTCCCTACCAATGATGTGAGCCTTCAAACTAATAACATGGTGAACCTTGTAGACCAACATGAGCCTCCTAAATATTTGTGCATAACATTTGATCCTAGTGAGACCATTAAGGCACCTGATGACCCATTATACATAAGTGCAAAAATTAAAGGTATACTCACTAGAGATGTCCTTATTGATCTTGCTTGCATGGTTAATGTGATAACTGAAGAATTTTTTTATACTTTGCAATTGTATCAAGTGATATATGATGATACTGGGGTGATAGTTAAAGTCTTTGATGGCTTCTATTGTCCTACTATTGGTTCTAGAAGACTTCCTACTGATGTTGGCACTAAATACTTAGATGTTCAATTTTTTATCATTCCTACATCTGATCAATTTCGTATGAAGTTGGGACATCCTTAGATCTCTTCCATGAAAGAGATCGCTTCTACTGTTCACAAGTGTTTGAAATTTCCTCATAATGATAAATTCATAAATATTAATCATAGCATATTTCAACCTACAATGAGGCGTGGAGATGTTTGTCTTGATTATTTTTTGTCTGAACAATTCAAGCCTCTTTAACCTAGAAGTGATGCTCTTTTTAGATCATACCAAAAATGGAAAAATGAAATGATTTTATCCTTGAGAAAACCTAGAAATCCAACACTTAGCATGCCTCTTGATGATCATATACCCCTACTTGAGGATAATATTGTTCTTCCTAAGAAAAGAAATAGTCTTCTTCCCAAAGAAACATCTATTCCTTCACCTAACGAGAAAAATATCCTTTCTCCCAAGAAAAGAGATATTCCTCTTCCTAACAAAGAACCTATCCCTTCGTCTATGGATGAGTCTCCTCTTCCTCCCAAAAATAGAAAAAATCTTCCTCCTAAAAAGAAAACTATCCCCCCTAAGCTTACACCTATCCCTCCTCCACATGATGGACTTGGTCTCCTTCCTACACCTCCCATTCCTCCTTTGTATGGTGTGGTTCCTCCTGCTTCATCTTATAGAGAGAAGAGACTGGCTTCTCCCATTGTCCAACCTAAAAGACCTCAACCTATTCATCCTTTCCTAAAAGAAGAGATGAAGCCTATAACTAATGAACCTAACCCTCCTCAACTTTCAACCAAGATTAGATGAAACCATTTTGCGAGAGAACAACAATGGAGATGTCATGCTAGAGCTCGTGAAGTTGCTTCCCAAACCATTTCTTCTACTAAAACGATAACAGTTGACATGATCCCATTTTCTCCTAGACATGATGTTCAACCTAATTCTCCAAGACACAAAATGCTTAAGACAAATGATGGTTCAAGTTCAATTCCTATTAGAGCTCCTATTCTTATTAATATTGATGAAGAAATAGGTGAAAATGTTCTTAATGATGAAAATATTGATCCTAATATTTCTAATGATGAATATGAATATGTTTATGTTGACAATGACTTATCTACAAAATTTTCAAAAGCATTAATCCTAGCTCCTAGTAATGAACAAAGTGGCTTATCATTAGAGCATGGTCCTTGTTTGGAACTCGTGATAGCTCCATCCACTATGCTCGATGTGGTTCCTCTTGCGTGTTATCCACCTTCCCAAAATAATGATCAACAAGATTAGGGGGAGGACGACGTGCTTGATTAGCTTCATTCACACTGTAGACTCTCTCTCTCTCTCTCCTCTCTTTCTTGTTTGTGACATTCTTCTATTTGATCTCCCTATTCTTCTATTTTTTGTCCCTAGTGTTGTCTACTTAAGGATGACGCAAAGCGTTGAGACCTCTTTTGGTCTCTCCCATGTTGACTCAAAAGACACATGTGTTCCCTTCTTCCATGGTAGTTTCTTCTCTCTGGGGGATGAGGATTATTCTATGCATATATATACATTATATACATGAGTTATCATAAAAAGCATATTGATTCCAAAGTTAGGTGAAACCACATCATACTTTGTGTTCATTATCCTTTGATTTATCCTCTCTTGGGGGCTGAATTATTGTGATAACGTGCTTGTCTTCTTTGGGTGTATCCTACCTTAAAAAAAATTCTCCCGGTAAGGTTTACACAATCGCTTTAACATGGGGGCATGCACTCCGCTCATGATTCTCTATTTTGATACTTGAAGTTTCCTAGCAAACATTGTGTTTTCTTTGTAATTTTTGGTATTCCTTTCATGGCTCATAGTAAGAGAACCTTACTAGTTCTAGTCATGGTTCTCTCTCTCTCTCTCTCTCTCTCTCTCTCTCATTGTCTTCCCTTTTTCCTTATCATTGAAATTGTAAGATCCTAAAGTCCACTGGGGGCTTGGTGAATCTTTCCTCCTTGATGTGGTGAAAGTATTACAATCTAAATTCCTTGTACTTTACTGGCAATATTTTCATAAGCTCATACTCCTTCTAAAGTGGGGGTGAAATTTAACGTCCTAAAATTGCACCCCTTTCAATTTTTTACTACATTTGGGTCTTTGCCTTAGTGTTTGTGCCCCTTGTCCTGATCGAAGACTTGAATATTCTCATGCACATCAAAAACACATTGTAATTCAACCTTGTTTTATGCCTACATTTTAATCCTATGCCAAAATAGGACAGGACCAGGGTGTGGTACCCAGGGATCACCTATTTGGGACCTCCTTTGATCCTTTCTCCTTGGATCTAATTCAAATTTGAAGCAGGAAACTCCTATGTCGGTTCAAGTTAGAAAATCAATCAATTAAACCCACCGGCAAGTATATAAGAGGGATTTCCCCTCTCATTCGACATCCAATAAATCTAACACATACACACAAGAGGTCATCAAGCATTCAAGCATTCAAAAGAAATTGAGCATTTTTAGTCATACTTCAAGCTTTGGAGCATCAATAGAGACAAGGTTTCAAACATTGAAGAGAAGATCAACATTCTACTTCATGAAACCCTAATTCCATGTGGAGGCAAACAAAACTTCACAAGGAGGTATAAGCATTTCAATTTCATTCAATTCAACATCCCCTCAAAGAGGAGGATTTCTTCTTTTAGTCATTTCATTTACATTTTTTCAACCACTTGGTTAATTCCAAAACTGAGGTTTGATTTAAAGACAAACTCCTATTCCCAAAACATTTCCCCTTCTTTCTGTGTACAGGAAATAGGTACATAGTTGTAGTTATAGAATTAAGCTTCATTCATAGAGATGAAAAAACCCTTTTTGATGTGCAGAAAGTTTGAAGGACCAATATGAGGGCGCCCCTATCCAAACATGTGGTCCCTACAACTTTTATCAGATTTTGTAGAGAAACTCCGAATCATCTCAAACTTCTTAGATCCAAGTGCATGGTTGAATCCCAAATCTGCAGCTCACTGTTTTACCATACTTTGTCTCCCTTTTCAGAATTTACTCTTAATTCAATTAATCAACTTACAAAATAGGGTCAATTGCTTTTTAATCCATTCCAATTTGTGTAGTATTCAATCCTTGCACTAGTTGGAATTGGATTTAGTAGATTCATCCCCCTCTTTTGAATGTAAAGTCCCTCCCGAGTGAAAATTTGGAACCTAGTGAATTCCCTCTTGTTATAAGTGGTAGATTGGCTAAGGTTCTCCAATTTTCCACTTTACATCTACAAATGTGTTGATGGTTAAGATAAGCTCTAGGAGAATAAGGAAGATCCAAAGAGATTGATACATCAACATTTTGATCTTGCCCCCCTTGCACTAGGGTATGTTTATGAAAAAAAGATGGTATCATGTTTCTCTTCAATGCTTTCTCTGTATTAGAGAGATCATTGATATGAGTATTGAGTCATTCTTCATTCACACAAGATACCCCAAGAGAGATACAAGTGTTATCTTTTTCAATTCATCTCTTGGATTTTTATTTCTACAAAAGATTTTATGTGATCTACACCTACATAATGTACTTTCTTAAAAATATAACCATAAAACAACATGCAACATGGACACAAGCTTTGAGATATGATTGGCTAGCAAGAAATATTTTTGAATTTCTAAACGTGCAATATGCAAAAGTACTATGAATGAAAAGAAGTAATGTAAAGTGAAAGAAACCATTATCCAACACATGATTTTACTAAAGTAAGTAAAAATAAATGTGATCATATGTGAAATGGAAAACAAATCAAAGTTATTAATACCATTATGAATACATAAAATCAGATATGAAAACACAAGTGAAAAATTATGCCACCCACAATGTAAGGAAACTTACAACCAACTTTATAACAATTTCCACATAACCCAATTTATATTTTAATCAAATCAACACATAGAATCCACATGCAAATAATAAAAAAAATACCCATGAAAATATGGCACAAGATATACCCTAGGAAACCCTCATATGAGGGAAAAAGCGATCCTCCAAAATCATCCATCACCATGTATTATTCATCAATGCAACATTACAATACAACTATGAAAGCCTTTGAAACCCAACCATCAACAAGCACTCCATGTGAACAAGCATGTAACCACACATCCCATGCCATGCTTCCAACCTTCACAAATGCTAACGTGGCTAACTTGGCTCTGACCCAAACAACTACCCTTTTGGTTGCTTTTATAAACACAAGCTCCCACAAAACCACCAAGTGGTATTACATCAAAACCATGTGTTGCAATACCATGTGCATATACCATGGGCTAGCTACATGCCTGACCCCACATCTAATAATGGGTAATTTGTAAAATTAATTTCCCCAATAGTAAATAAATACAATATAATATCCCAATGTTACAATACTACTCATCAAGTGGTCTCAAGAATATTCCCAAGGAATCTCTACATGTTACATGTCTATGTGCAACAACAAAGAAATATTACATTAAACATCCATGGGAAACTCACATAATAAATAAATATTACAATTACAAACATTATTATGCAATGTGTACAACACCTATTTTTCCAACACACAAGTCAATTTTATAAATATAAAGTAGGATTTTTTTATGAAATTATCTGCTAAATTTATGTTTTTGCTTGGAAATATGATCTATGATTGTAAATTGAAAATTAAAATGCATACAAATCAGATATGGAAACACAAATAGAAAATTTAGAATGAAAGATATCAAGTTCACCAAAATGTAATGTTGTAATTTGAGAATTAGGGTTTCAATTAAGATAATAAAAACACAAGAAAATCCCAAATTAACCAAAACATATGGAAAGAGGGGTGAACCTAAGAGACCTAGATACAATCCAAATAAGGAAAGGGATGAAAGTTTAATTAGATTCACCTAGGGGTTAGGGTTTAGGGTTTTCCTCTTTCCAGGGTTGAAGTGGATTGATAATTGTAAATTAGGGAAAAATAAGGGATCATTAAAGTTATTTAATAAATACAGTGTTATAGATGTCCCATAGACACATGGACTTGGATTTGGGTAAAAGAAGAGATTTGAAACCTGTTCCTAGAAGTTCAGCCTAGTTTTTTGGGACTAGGTAGTACAAATCAGCCCTTGTCCTCTAAATTTTCTTTTGTCAAAAGTTGAACATGTTCATCACTGTCGACTCTGTCATAATTCTTGAGTACATCTCTTGCACTTGTTTCCTACACACAGAAAGAGAGGAAGAATGTTGTGGATAAGGTTTTTCCTAAGGTCAAACCCCAAAATAGGAATTAACCTTTAATGAAAAATGTAAATACTGAAGAAAATGCTAAGGAAATATACCTCAAATCTGCAATGGTTGATAGAAGGTATGATGATACAATGCTCTTTGAATGTAATCACATATTGTGAATGCAATGGCATGACAAACACATGAACATGAAACCTAATCACACACACATGCTTGCATGAAGATTGATGTAATATTTCTTCATAATGCTTGAAGGATGAAATGTAACCTTGAATCTCTAAAAATGCTTGATGGTGAATACTTCAATGCACGAATATTATGGATAGGTTGTTGATATCTAGGTTAAAAATAATTGATAGGATGCCTTTATATAGGGTTACCTAGGTAAATTACTAATTAGGTTAACATTCAACAGTTAAATTGAGGCATGGGAACAAAAACTCATCAGAGAGGGAAAGTGCCCTTACCTATTTGAAATAGGGCATGTTTAAAGAGAACCATGGTGTTTAGGGCATCCTGATCTGGATAGGGTTAATCCAAGTTCCCTTTTCCTCCCAAATAGGGTAAATGAGCAATAAATCAAGAAGGCATAGGCCTAGGATGAGTTCCACTCATCCATGCAGCTAGGTGACGTCAAATTTGGAGTAAAAGGGTCAAAATGGACCTATGGAAGACCTAGGATGAGACACACTAAAGTAGGGGCACAAAAGGTGGTGTAAATTGTGTAAGGTTACAATTTACGATGTTACAATATGAAAAATTCCTCATATCCTTTAAATCCTTTGTAGACCTATTACATTGTTCCAAATAGATGGTTGTGCCAAGTAGTAGGGTTGTCTTAACTTTTTACTTTTTTCTTTCTCTAACTCCACAAAATAGTTTAAAGACACTTTGCATAATTTAACCATAAGTTTTCATTGGTTCTATCCCTTTATATAATCACACCTACAACATATGACTACTCTAATAATCAAAAGAGATGTGGAAAAATAAATAAGATTCATGAATACCACATAAGTGGAAGTATGAGGCTTTGGATGAGCTATAAAGTAGATTTTCTATGGAAAATACCTTATGTTATATTTTCATCACCAACATGTATTGATAGATAGAGAGAGGTTGGTGATGGTGTTTTCATTAAATAGATGTGCTACGTTGCATGAAAATATAAAAAATAATAAAATGGTGATGGTTATGTAATCACCACTTAACCATAAGGAACAAACCTACTTTAAAAAGTTAATGTTCTATAGTAAAAAAAAGGGAATAAGCTATTCATAGGCTAAATAATTCTCTATATGGCTTGTAGTGGTCATCCAAAAGATGAAATAAAAAATCTTTAGTACTTAAGTTGAAGTTAGTTTTTGTTAGGGAAAAATTGATTACTATGTCAACTTTATAAAAGAAAATAGTAATTTTATCACTTTTTTTCTATATTGGTGCCATTTTGTTAATAAGTAAGATTAGGGTGATTTAATATCAAACTTTGTCATACTTTAAAATAAAAGATTCAATATTTATTAATTTTATCTTGGATATGGAGATTAATATAAAACTTTGGTTGAACCAAAAGAAGTATGTTAACTCTATGTAGCATTATTTAAGGATGCAAGATCGTAATTTGGGGAGTGTCCCTATTCGCATCCATGAAAAAAATTCATTTATCAAAAAATATCCTAGGATAAAATTCATGTTTCATATGTTAGTGTAGACACCTAAAAGTTGCACAATCAATTAAGTAAATTTTATTCATTTCTAATTCCTCTAATTAATTAAATTAAGGTTTAATTAATATCCCTATTCCTCTAATTATCCCATTAATCAAATTAAACATTTGATTCAACCCTATTCTTCTAGCCTAGCCTATTAATTGAACTAAGGTTCGATTAAGTACCCTTAGCCATTTAATTGAATAAATTCTATTTATTTATTTAAAATCCCTTTCCCCCTTTTTGATTAAATTCACATTTTATTAAAAATCCCATTTACAAATAAATAAATCCATATATATTTGTGAATAGTAACCCCACTTGCAAAATACTACAAATGCAAGTTGCATCCCTTTTGGCTAAAATAAATCATTTTATTTACCAAAAATTCCTATTTTCTCTCACCCACTTGCAAAATCCTACATTTTCCATTATTCTTCTAAATCGCCTTCTAGAAGTCTTCTAATCGCTTCCTAATCATGTTTTATCCCTTAATCTTGTCACATCCCTAAGTTTAGGGAAGTCGTTTCCCTAAAAATGGTGAAAGTCTTCCAAGTGTGTGGAAGACTCTACCTTTTTCAACAAGTTAACTTGTTGAGTATTCCAAGTTTGTAAGGCTATGACAAAACCACTAGAGGTTTCCCTCTTTGGTCAAGTAACCTTACAAAAACCTTCCCAAGGCATTTAATGTCTCTTGCAAGTCCACACCCCTTAGACATCATGGTTGTCCCTTTGACGATTTTCCATGTTGCACAAGATTTTACCTCTTGGTTAATAACATGCCTCCTTGGTTAATGACATTATCCAATGACGTCACTCTTTGAGTTTACCCCTAAATTTTTATTTAGCATCTAATGCTTGTTTAGCATCCCCTCAAGCCATCTCAAGGTGACATTTTTCAACTTGGCATTGGATTGAATTCCTCCCATGGATTGATAGCTTTCAATCCTAGCCCTTGTTGAGATTATTCAATCTCAACCATCTATTTCTCCAATTTCCCTATAAATAGAGCCCATTTCTCTCCCAATTGATCAAGTCTTTTGTGCATCAAAATTATAGTCACATTGCAGGTTAAGGAGCTCTCTTTGTCATCACCAAGCATCAAATTCTTCTTCAATCATCCAAGCATTAGCATCAAGCATCCATCTCATATCATTTAGACTCATTTTAGTTCATCTTTTAGCTTAATTCATTTCTTTTACAAGTCTTGCATCCTCATATTAGCTTAATTAAATCACATAGCATCCTGAGCTTTCAATTTGGAACTCATCTTTGCATCCTAATCATCTAGCTTGCATCCTTCATCTTCATCTCTTCATCTCTTCATCTTAGAATTTTTATAGAATATTAGTTGCATCCATTTAGATTCTAGTTGCATCTTCATAACTCATTCCTTAGGTTGACATCTAGAGGATCAAGCTACTCTCCCAAGTGAGGGCCAACTTGAATCCAAAGATACTTAGGGATAGAGGACAATGAGGCGATTTTAGAAAGTTTTAACTCATTTCTTGTATTTTGATGTCTAACAATCTAACGCAATGCTTCAATGGTGTGTTTGAAGTGTTTTCCTTCTTGCAGGCGGAAGACCACATTTTCTAGCATACAGCTAGTGTTTTTTGAATTCTTATGTATGTTATAATTTTTATAACACTAGATAGTGGGAATTTCAAGTAGGTATACGCCTAATTTGGGGGAAAAAAATTAAGCCACAATAATATTATTTGTTTTGTAGCTTAATAGAGCTTTAGAGTAGTTGTTATTGTGGATAACTTAATTTGAATGAGCTATTGAACACACATAATTTTATGGATATGGATTAGAATTGTGAAATTCATAGTAAGAGATCCACTAATAGCTATGTGTTTAACCTATTTGGTAATTTTGTTAGTTGGATGAAAAAAAGAAAAACTATTCATTTTCTTTCACCTACCAAAATTTAGTACATTAAAGATACCCATGGTTAGATAGAGGTGGTGTGGATTTAGATATACTAGCTAGAGCTTGGATTGATATATACTATAGAAATAACTAATTGTAAGAGTGGGTGTAATCAATTTGGTCAAAAACTCTACATTTCATAGAGACAAAGTTCATTTGTGTAGTGACATTTATTCGAAAAAATATGGAGGACACAAAAGTTTTGATTGAGAAGCTAAACAATTCAATGACTATATTCTTAATTACTAATTGACCTATTACTTCACATGGAGAAGTAAAAATGGTCTCAATATAGACTATATACATTTTTCACCTAGGTATTAAATATAGTTTGTTTACTTCTTGTTCATGAATGACACATGCAACAAATAGGAGATGGTTAGGAATGTGTTGCATATTTTGTATGTTTTACACACCTAATAAAATTGCTAGGATGCCTTTATATAGTTTTCCCTAGGTAATTTACCAATTAGGCTAAGCTCCAATGATCAAATTAAGGCATAGGGATCAAAACTCATCAAGAAGGGAAAGTGATCTAAACTATTTGAAATAGGGCATGTTTAAGGGGGGTCATGGTGCCAAGGGAAACCTAGTTAAGATAGGGTTACCAAAGAACCCTTGTCCTCCTAAAATAGGGAAAAAAAGTAGGCAATTAGGAAGGTGCATCTTGGGATGGGGTCTGTGCAGTATACAGGCACGTCCGTGTTCAGAATTGAAAAACTTTTACAGTCTAGCAAACAAACATAGTCAGTTTTGGAATTCTTGATCTTCCTAGGTTATTTCTCCAAGGTTTCATCTAGCATTCAACCTATTTTTGGGTCTCACAAAGTCCATCATTTCTTTACACCTTACATTACATTCACATTTGTCTAAACTTGAGTCAAAAGGTCACTTGCTTGTCCTCATCATACTTTGTCAACACACTACATACAACAACATTTTACTAAGTGGTCCCTCATCAAGGTCTATCACCTTTGGGTCTCATTTTGTCTTACTTATAGTCAAGGTCAACTTACCTTATCAAGAGAAACTATCCTCTCTTTGGAAGGCACGCCTACTCTACTACATACATACTTGGTCTTACACTTTGGTCATTGCAAGTAAAACCTTAGATTCATTTACATTCCATCCAACTCTTGGTCTTCCATACTCTTTCCATTTCATCTAGTCTCACACATATTGGTCAATACCTAGTTCATGGTTGAAACCCATTCCCAAAAATCTAGGAGAGAAACTAGAGAGGCTCAAGAGTCCACAAACACGAGCTCCTATGAGTATGATAATGATATCTTTTTCAATTCTGATCATACTACATTACCTGACATGGATGCCTATAGAAACATTCCAAATATTGAGTACATGGACACTACAAACAACAATGATACACATAATGACAATATAGACAACATTTCAGTACATTCAACAGAAGTGGAAGACACCATTATGAATCCCCATTTCAATCGATTGGTTGAGGAAATAATGAGGAGAGATAGACAATACTTCCTACAAGTGATGGCACAAAGTGGAGCCAAGATCCCTCATGATTTTGACATGTCTCAAATAATGGAACATAGACCTTTGCAACAATCTCACTCCAACATGGATCAAAGGAGGCCTAATAGTGGAGGCAATAGAGGACCACATATGGTGCCTAAATCACCATCATCTTTGTTTCAAAAACCAGAGGTCCCATACACACATGGTCAAGGATATGATACTCACCTTCGCAGACCATCATGGAAGTCTTATACAGAAAAATATGCTCAATCACATATCAATGCTAAGGATGAGCCACCAAAGCAATTGGATATTCAAAGGAATGCTCAAATTTTGGACATAAGGAAACCCCACGTCAAATTTGGGGGCAACACACTAGAACAAACTCATGACATTCCTATAGAGTATGGTTTACATGGAAAAAGCAGATATTCCATTCCTCACCATGACTCTATACCAAGTGGTCCATATACGCAACATCATTATAGACCTCCTCCATATGAACATGTGTATGATCAATATCATCCATATATGCAACATGCTCCTCCTCCAATTGGTGCCTCAAGCATGGGGTATGGTCCAAGAAGTCGATCTCCACCTAACAACACTTTGGAATAGCAAATCAGGGACTTACAAAAGAAAATGGAGGACATAAATACACCAAAGCCAACATACACAATGAGAGACATATGTCCTTATCCATTTGACAAGAGCTTTCCAATGCCTCCTTTTCCTACACACTTTGTGACACCTAAGTTTGATAAGTATAGAGGAAAAGGGGACCCTAAGGAACACATAAGACAATTTTTCATAGCTTGCATTGAGGTAGCAGCAGAAGAGACATATTTGATGAGATTATTCCCACAGAGCTTAGGTGATCAAGCTATGGAATGGTTCTCCCAACTTCCACCTGGAATTAAGTCTTGGGGTGACTTAGTAGAGGCATTTATCCAACATTTCTCATATAACATAGAGACAGACATATCAATCACTACCTTGTGCAACACCAAGCAAAAAGAGGGAGAGTCTTTTGCATCATTTTTACAAAGATGGAGGAATCTAGCCAGCAGATGCTCTTGTGAAATTCCACAAAAATAAATGGTAGAAATGTTCACTCAGAATGTTAACAAAGACATTGGTTATGACCTAAGAAAAGCTTGTTTGTCCACCTTCAAGGATGTCATTGAAAAAGGCTTAGCAACAGAGAAAGTCCTAATTGATCAAGGAGTCATTAAGATATTGATTGAAAACAAAGAGAACTTTAAAGGAAAAGATAAGCCAAGATTTTGGAATAAAAACAAGAACACAATCAATGATGGTGTTGTGGATGCCAATATGGTATGACCAAATTTTTTTTTTTCTGGATCAAGCTCTACAAACAATCAAGTGAATACTCAAACAACTTCCAAATCACGAAGGAAGTACACCCCATTGGGAGAACCACTTGAGTTTATTTTCAAAAAGTTAGTGGCAAACAAAGTAATCAAAATTCCAGATTTTTTGCCATATGAGCCAAAGGTCAAACCAAATTGGTGGAATGATGATGAGTATTGTAAATTCCATAAGAGCAAGGGTCATAAAATAGGAAATTATCATTGACTGAAGAACATCATACAAGATCTCATTGATAGAGGTGACATTGAGATTGAAGGACACTCATCCAATCAAGAACATGAGATGTTTAAGGAACCATTCCCAAAGCATGACAAGGGAAAAGCTTCAGCCATAGATGACCAAACCAACTATACCAAAGCATCCTATAACTATGATTCAACTATCAATCACATTTTGATGGATAATTATGTCTCTACTATTATCATCAAGGACAAAAACCCTGAGAATTGTACCCAGAGACCCAAGATTGTCCTAAAAGGAATTGGATCTTCTTTCGAACCTACCTCTGAATGTCATGTTACAACCCATCAAGGTAAATTCACTTTGCAAGGTGCTCCAGCTAAAAACACCGCTTCCTCATCGACCAAGCCTGAATACGACCTTGTAGAGCAGTTAGGGAAAACACCTGCACTTATCTCCATCCTTGAGCTCTTACGCATATCCCCTGCACATAAAGCTATTCTTGACAAAATTTTGAGAGACACTGTCGTTCCTACTGATTTGAACGTGGACCAGTTTCAAGCCATGGTGGGATACCTTTCCATTCCACACTCTCTTACATTCATAGAAGCTGATGACCCCTACGTAAGTCAGCCACATAATGCACCATTACACATTGAAGCCTTCATACACAAACATAGAATCAAACGAGTCCTGATAGATGGAGGAGCAGGTCTAAACATTTGTACATTGAGCACTATTAAACAATTGGGATATTCTGATAAAGCTGTGAATTCTACAAACAAAATTACCATCAAGGCATATGATGATGAAGAGCGTTCATCCAAAGGCACAGTCACCTTGCCTCTCAGAGTTAGGCCAGTTACAAAGGATGTGGTTTGTCAAGTCCTAGACCTAGATCTCACATACAGCATATTGCTAGGACATCCTTGGATTCATGAAATGAGGGCAGTCCCGTCTACATATCACCAATGCATTAAGTTTCCTCACAATGGAGTTGAAATAACAGTTAATGGTGATCCTAATCTGTTCATATACTGCAATAACTTGAGATTAAAAACTAAGACCATCATTCGTAGTAATTGTGAAGTTGTTCCTTCTTCTGCATACATTGATCCCAAGTCATTAAAACCTTCTACATCAAAACAAGGTGAACTTAAGGGCGAATTCCAGGACAAGGGCACAGGTGAATACACTTTGAATCAGACCATGAACTTACAACAAGTCATGAATTCACCAAAAGAATATGGAAGACCACATCCTAATAAGCAGGTGTCTATCATTATACTCAAATGGGACCCTACTATCTTTCAAAGATGGGGTGAACTGGAAGAGGAAGACTTATACAAAATGCTTTACAAAGACCTTGAAAATGATACACAAGATCACATCAGTATACCATGTGAGAAGTATGGAAAAGGGTTCAAGATTCTACAAAAATTTGGGTATGATGGCAAAAGCCCTCTTGGGTTAAGAAAGGAAGGCATCATTGAACCTTTACAACCTGAATTGTCATTAAAAAAGGAACGCTCGAAAGGACTTGGCTTCATGACTTCCAAGGTCCACACTCAAAGGACAGAAGAAGCATTACAAATAAAAGCTACCAAAATTCAACAAGAGAATCGCTATTCCACAAACTCCAATGAATGGGAATGGGGTTCAGACAAATCCTCTAATGACTACGAGCTCGCTGAGACATTCAGAGAACCAGGTGAACCAACAAAAGAAGAGGAATTTAATAGGAAATTCAAAGTTGGTCAAGAAACAACCCCAGAGGAACCCATACAGTCTTTGCCTCTAGGTCCTAGGTTGAAATCACATAGAATGAGAACACCTATCTTGGAATGTGCTACTTGTGATGATAATTTGGATTCATTCATGATCAAGATTGATGAAGAGAGTGCCAATGATGACCTCGATAACTACCTTGACATACTTGAATATAACTTCATCTTCACTCTTAACCCCGCTATCTTTGAAGACATCAAAGGCCTTCCCCTTGTTCACCACCAACTTATTGACTGGGACCATGAAGGACCTGCACAGTTTGACACATTCCAAAATGATGAAGCACTTATTGACTATCTTGGCATATGAGAGGATATTCCCCATGGGGACCATAAAGCGGGATACACTATAGAACTCAATAGTGTGGCATATTTTGGTGAGGGTGTCAGACCTTCCAGTCGCAAAAATATAAAAATAAAAACAAACCAAGGGTCTTATGGTGAAAACCACACTGTGGCATTGTCTGACCCCAGAATAGTAAAAAGAAAGGACGTATCTAAGGGTGAAAACCTCTTTGAGGCACCCGAAGATAGAAGGCTCGACATTCTCCTAGCATCATATGAGGAAAAGTCATCCATGTTGGTAGAGGAGACTATCAAAACAAATATTGGTATAGAAGAAGTTCCACACAACATATTCCTGGCTCAATCTTTGACAGAGTCAGAAAGGTCAAAATTCATAAGTTTCTTCATGAAACAACAAATCAAATTTGCATGGTCATATGCTGATATGCTTGGATTGGATATGGATTTGGTAATGTACCATTTGATAGTTAAACTAGGGGCAAAACTAGTGAAATGGAAATTAAGAAAGATGCATCCACAAGTCACATTATTAGTCAAAGTAGAGCTTGAGAAATTATTGGATGTTGGATTCATACGCCCAATTAATTATCCCCAATGGATCTCCAACTTAGTGCCTGTCAGTAAACCAAATCATAGTATCAGAATATGTACAGATTTCAGAGACATCAACAAAGCTTGTCCTAAAGATGATTTTCCATTACCAAATATTGACTTGATTGTCGATCTCACAGTAGGTCATGCGATGTTATCCTTGATGGATGGATTCTCTGGTTACAATCAAATAAAAATTGCATCTGAAGACCAGCACAAAACAACATTCACTTGTCCTTGGGGAACTTTCTACTGGAATGTCATGCCCTTTGGGCTAAAAAATGTAGGTGCTACATATCAAAGAGCCATGACTACTATCTTTCATGATCTCATGCACGTTACTGTGGAAGATTATGTTGATGACCTCTTGGGAAAATCAATAGACAGAGATACACATTTGGACATACTTTCACTCATCTTTGATCGGTTGGAAAAATATAAAGTGAGATTGAACCCCAAGAAATGTGTCTTTGGAGTAACCTTCGGGAAGCTCCTGGGATTCATTGTGTCAAAAAGAGGAATTGAATCCGATCCAGCAAAAGCCAAGGCCATCCTAGAGATGCAACCACCATGAAACATTAGTTAGCTTCGATCTTTGCAAGGGAGACTCTAGTCCATACAAAGATTCATAGCACAACTTGTAGATAAATGTAATCCCTTTCAGCATTTGCTACATAAAAACATCAAATTCAAATGGGATGATAACTGTCAACGGGCTTTCCAAATACTCAAAGATTATCTTCTGAATCCGCCAGTTTTGATGCCACCAGTTCTAGATTAGCCTTTATTACTATACATATCAACTACTTCAATAGCACTGGGGGCACTCTTAGCACAACAAGTTGTTGAGGGCAAAGAAAAGGCACAGTCGCACATTGGTGGGATATGAGCTAAACTACACACCAATTGAGCGCGCATGTCTCACCGTGGTCTTTGCTTCGCAGAAATTATGACATTACATGCTAACTCATAAGACTAAGTTGGTTGCAAGGATAGATCCATTGAAATACCTTCTCAATACAGCAACACTTACTGGTTGACTAGCCAAATGGGTAATGATCCTGAGTGAATTCGACATCGAGTATGTGGACATAAAAGCAATAAAAGGACAAGCCATCACAGATCAGTTAGCAGATGCCCCCATGATAGATGATGTTCCTCTAATTTTAGAATTTTCAGATGAATCCATTTTAACAGTGTCACATGCAAAGCCATGGCAACTATACTTTGACGACTCATACACACAGCATGTGGTAGGAGTTGGCATCCTCTTCATAACTCCTCAATGGGATTCTATACCAAAATCATATCGATTATCATTTCCCTGCACTAATAACATAGTAGAATATGAGGCATTAACAACTGGAATATGAATAGTAGTTTAGTGGAAGATCCAGGAACTTCATGTTTTTGGGGACTCTCAACTTGTAATTCATCAAGCAACTGATGAATACCAAACAAAGTATGAGAAATTAATGCCTTACAAAAGAATGGTGGATGACTTGAAACAAAATTTCACAAAGATAGACTTTGAGTAGATACCAAGAGAGCAGAATCGATTAATCAGTTAACATATTTAACACTTCATTTACATCTAATTCCTTATAGACCTTATTTTCTTAAGGTATTTGTTTACAATTGATTTTGACAACTGAAACAACAATACCACAAATTTGTTTTATTTAAACCAAACAGTCAATTTCAAATAATCATTTAATAATCTCATTAGGTAAACGAATTTGATATAAGTTCAATGGTTTCATAGAAATGTAAACAAGGTATCTTTTGATTTTAAGTTAATATTTAAATTTTTTTGGTATAATTATTTGTAATTAATTTGATTATTGATGCAATAATATTACAGTTTTATTTGGTTTAAATTAAATGTCATGTCAATGTCAAAGTCAAAGTCAAAGAGTCCATTAGTCAATTGACAAATTTGCAATTCATCTTCATCTTAACTTTTTTCAGTATCATGTATTAACACTTTCACCCATATTTGTAAGACAATTGGTTCAATAATTTTTTTTTCACAAATATCTATAATTTTAAAAAATAAAGCTTAGTTTGTAAGCATAATTAGATGCAGCTGATTTGACCATTGATCTAACAATGCTACCGTTTTATTTGAATATAAGTCAAGCAGTCAATTAATCAATTGACAAATTTAACACTTCATTTACATCTAATTTCTTATAAACCCTATTTTCTTAACGTATTTGTTTACAACTGATTTGACAACTGAAACAACAATACCACAAATTTATTTTATTTGAACCAAACAGTCAATTTCAAATAATCATTTAACAAATTGAAAAGTTGATTAACATATACATAAACACTTCATTAACATCTACATTGATGCTTCACTCATATTTTCTTTCAACAATACTACAATTTCAATGAAATGAACGTCAAATAGCCAATAATTTTACACGTGTTCATTAAAAGTCCTTCAAACCAAAAAGAAGATAGATTCATACACGAGTCTAACAACTATAGGATTCATACATGAACTTCATACATGAGTCTAACAACTATAGGATTCATACATGAACTTCATACAGTCAGTCCTAATGTTGTTGCATCTGAGTCAGTCGTATTAGACAGATTGAGGTACACATGAACTGAAAATCACATTCAACTTGATTAGTAACATTTTTTGTCAATTTCTAGAATTTTATACTACTCTTGGATTGTAGTACACATGAACTGAAAATCACAAGTGTTCCTACATCACTATTAGTACTTAAAAATAATAATGTTTTCTCTATGAGTTTTTGAGTTGTCCAAATGATTTGCAATCATTGCAACAATATCACCAAATTTTAAAAATGTAACACTATAGCACAAAATCACCACATGGTAACTAACATGTATCCTACAACATCTAATACTCGCTATATATCACCACATTACATTTTGTATGCAAACTAATCCTATATGAACTCTTTTTAGGTGAACACTAGACAAGTCTAATTATTATTTACTATAGCAAATTTTGTTGTGTACAAATAAAAAAACTAACTTCATGTTTATGAATATGAAAAGCGCATCTTATCCTTAAACCATACGAACTTAGCAATACTTAGTGAGAATAATCAAATAATCAACTATGTTTATTGAAATGTAAAATTTATATATTTAAAATTTTCTAATCTCCCATATTTCTCAAAAAATAATATTGTACATGAATGTACTTGGGTCAAGCATGCTAAACAATATTTATTTCTTAATAATTACACTTTGTGAATCACATTTCACCATTATAAGGATCTTAAAATAACAGTGTCACTCAACCTCTCTAACAACATTACTTATTTACAATCTTGTATTGTCGACATACTTTATTCTTCAATTATGGATAGCACAACTATCTTCCACTACTTTCTCATCAAATTAATCTATCCTCTAAATAGAATAAAAGTTACCATTGGTTGACCCTTGGTTATCAAATCTCTATGTTTGTTAGAATCTACAAATAAATGTATGCAATTGTCACTTGCCCTACATTATTGGTACCATGATGAATCAACACAAAAATTCAAAGTTCCATTCAAGTATCTAAATACATTTTTCACCTGTGTCCAATGGTTGGTGCTTGGCTTTGCCATAAACATACTTAGAACTCCCTCTACTTGGGAAATGTATGGTCTTGTACAAATTATTATATACTTGAGACTTCCAACAACACCTGCATATGAAACATTCCTCACATCCTTTAAGTCCTTTGCAGACTTAATATATTGTTCCAAATAGAGTTTTGTGCCAAGTAGTGTGGTTGTACTTACCTTTTTATTTTTTTCTTTCCATAGCTCCACAAAATAGTTAAAGGCACTTCCTATAATTTAACCATAAATTTATGTTGGTTTTATCCCTTTATATCATCACACCTACAACATATGAATATTATAATAGCAAAAGAGATGTGGAGATAGAAATAAGGTTCACAAGTTGCCACATAAGTGGAAGTATGAGGCTTTGGATGAGCTATAAATTAGATGTCACCTTGGAAAAAAAATTATGTTATATTTCCACCACCAAGATGTAAAGATAGATGGAGGTAGGTTGGTGATGGTTATGTAAACACAACTTGAATATAAGGAAGAAATTAACATTAAAGTCTTAATATTCTATAGTAAATGAAAAGGGAGGGCCCTTGGTCTATTGGTGAAGCTAAATGGCTCCAAATGATCCTGCCAGGGATGGAGTCTTGTTGAGTGCAAGGCTTCAATATCATAAGGGATGAGATAGAGATCATGCTTTATGCAAATTTGGTGGAATGGATACCCTATAGTCCTTGGCTCTTAGAAGAAGAGTTTTCAGCATATAGGAACATTCCCCCATATTGAGTGGAAAAAATTTCTTTGTGAAGGCCCTCACTGGGCTGGTATGCTTGCAGACTTTGTGCCCTTGTTAGGCTATCGCGCTTGGAGGTTTGGACCTCCACAAAAAAGAAATCAAATAGGTTATTCATAGGTTTAGGAACTTTTTATATGGCCTGTAGTAGTCATCCAAAATATGAAATACAAATCTAATATTTAATTTGAAGTTAGATTTAATTAGCGAAAATTTGATTACTATGTCTATTTTAGGAAATAAGATAGTCAGTTTAACACTTTTCTCTTTTTTGTTACCATTTTGTTGATAATTAAGATTAAGGTGCATGAATATCATTGAACTTCATCATACTTTAAAATGAAATATTCAAATTTATCATGGGCATGGAGATCAAAGGAGATGGGTTTAATATAAAACTTTTCTTGAACCAAAAGAAGTATGTTAACTCTATGTTGCATTATTTAGGGATGCAAGATTGTTATTTAGGGAGTGTTCCTATTCATATCTATGATGCCAATTAATTTATCAAACAATATCCTAAGATAGAGTTCGAAAGACGTGTTTTATATACTAGTATTTCTGTAATTCTTATGTATGTGATAGATTTTATAACACTAGATATTATACAATTAGTGGGAATTTTGAGTTTGTTTAGGCACAATTTGGAAAAAAAATATTAATCTACAATAATATTGTTTATTTTGTAGCTTCATAGAATCTTAGAATAGTTGCTACTATGTATAGCTTAATTTCAATGAGCTATTGAACACACATGGTCTTATTGAAATGGATTGGAACTATGACATTTATAGTAAGAGATTGACTAAAAATTATGGGTTTAATCTATTTGGTGATGTTGGTAGTTGGATGAGAAAGAGTAAAAGTAATCTTTCTCTTTCACCTACCAAAGTTTAGTACATGAAAGATACCCATAATTAGATAGTGTTGGCATGGATTTAGGTATATTAGTTAGAGTTTAGGTTGATACATACTATAGAGACAACTAATTGTGAGAGTGGTTGTAATCAGTTTGGTTGAATACCCTACATTTCATAGAGACAAAGTGCATTTATATGTAGTGACATTTTATTTGAAAAATGGTGGAGGACAAAAATTTTTTGGTTGAGAAATTAAACAATTCAACAAGTATATTCTTAATTATAAATTATCTTATTACTTATCATGGAGAGTTAAAAATGGTCTAGTAGATCTAGATTATACACATTTTTCACTTGGCTATTAAATATAGCTTGTTAAATTCTCGCTTATATATAATATGCAACAACTAGGAGATTGTTAGGAATGTGTTGAAATTTTTTCATGTTCTACACATTTAAAAGAATATAAAATACTATAAAATATTGGATCACAAGTCATCAACTTGTTAGGGGCATTCAAAGGTAATAGGCCTAAATAATTGTTTACCCTTTTAAATCTATTTAGTCAATCCCCAGTTTTATGGTCATTATTTTGTAACACCACTTGATAATTTTTGAGAAATCTTAGTTTTTGTTTTGACTCAAAAAATTAGAGTTGAAGATCATCTACATGTCCTCTTGAGAGTGTTGGAACTATAAAATTTATTGTAATACTTTTATTGATATCTGTACATTTCATGTGCTTTAGAGGTTAATTATTTTTTCAAAAAAAATTGTCCTAATGTATTTGATGTGCTACAATAAATCACCACTCTACTAAAATTTATATAGACTTATTTATAATTGCATTAATTCTTTCATAAGATTAAAGTGGATTTATTTTGGTTCCCTTTAAGATATTGTAGTTATGTTTTAAAATTGGAAAACCCCCATACAAAACTGGATTTTTTTAATCAGCTCAAATTTCTTGATATTAAATAAATGGTTCTAACATTTTATCTTCAAAAAGTTTTTTTTTCAATTCTCAAGTATAATATTATTGTTATCAAATCTATCAAAGTTTAAATGCACATGAGACACAATTTTTTACTAATAATCACTTTATTAAATAGCATTCATTAGGTGTCATGTGTCATGTTACATTTAGTGTGTCCCAAACATTATTTTAGTGAAGTGAGAAGTAACTTAGACTCTTGATCAAATGATAAGTGTGTTTGGTGATAATATGCATATTGTTTTGTTTTAATTTTCCCTTTTATCTTTGCTAAAATTAGTGTTTCTTTTCTTCCTTGTGGAGGAAGCTATATGATGACCTTGATGGATGTTCATGTAACACATTTTTTTTTGGTTAATTTATAAAATATAAATATTAGTTAAACAATTTTAAGGGTGCAAGGTCCAAGGATAACTAAAATATGTGAATGGTCTAACTGGGAAAGGTGGAGGACATAAGTCCTTGGTAAAAGGAACATGATTTTCTTAAAAAGATAAATTGATGATAAGCATGAAAAAAATAAAATCTTTATATTAAGAAGTTGTTGGATAGTTGGGATTTAAAGAGAAAATGCATGAATTTGTTAAGGAATTGTCATATCTACACACATACTAAAAAAATGAAAGAAAATTATATTCCTTAATGCTTAAAAAATCTCCTACCTCAAATTAATAGAAGGTATTGTAGAGCATCTCATTTATGTGGGGTGGGAACACATATTTTTTGATACCAAGGTGATGTTGAGGGCTATTTCCTTAAGAAGGATAATTATTTGGCTATTTTTGTTCGTACTACATGTTGTTCACTAATGCTTTGGCCAAGGTGGAGGATTCCCTTAGTTTTTCTATGGTTGAAGTGATTTTCATTGTCTCTTCTAAGGTCTTTCCTAATGCTATTTTATTTCCTTCCTTCGTTATGGGAAAGGGGCCAGTCTACTAAATTGTCACAACAAAATATTTCATTAAAATCTCTAGTTCTTTGCTCAAGAGCTCACTTGTTGGGATATTATATTGTTATCACTCCATTGTAATTGTCAAAAGATGGATGTTTTAAAAATAAAAACTTGGGGGCAAGTGGAAGTGATTTTTCTACTAAAAAAATATGCATTTTTGAATCAAGATTATTGCTCCAAGATCCTCTTTGAAGGACTCTAGTTTCTTGTGCAAAATAGTTTCTATCTTAAAAATTGATCCCTAGGTTTTAATACAATAATAGGTAGCATTAATAAGTTTTTGATTTGGGTTAATTCTGAATTCTACCATTGGAACAGAGGGATGAAGGGATATTTATTGAGATTGTTGAAGATGGGAAAATAGATTAGAAGGTCAAATGACCAAAATGATAATGAAATAAGCATGAAAACCATAAAACATCAAAAGATCATTTTATGCCTTTGCTATTTTACCTTTTCCTTCGGATTGAGCTTCATGAAGTGAAGGCCCCCCTTGATGATGATCCACTTGATGTGCTCCTTTGATTTATTTAGATGTGGAATGCTCTCCAAGTGCTCAACAAGATAGATTGGATTTGATAGGATTATTGGATGGATTTGAATTGAAAGATTTGAGATAGAAGAGGAGAAAAGAGCAGCATGACAATGCACGAGAAGTGGATGCTTTTTTAGGAGAATAGGCTCCAATTTATAGATTGGATGAGGCCAATGGAGGGCCAAGATTGATTTGATTATGAAAGGTTGAGATTGATTTTAGATAGAAGGCATGGATCAAGGGTGCCTTGGGAAAATAAATAGGAATATAAAATTCATTGGAAAAATGGGGAAATAAATTTTAATTTGAAATATGAGACATTAAAAATTCCAAAATAAGGATGCATTGAGGGATTCAAAGAAATTTGAATTTCTTTGAGAGACTCAATGTTGATGTGATAGGAGTGGGAATTAAAAATTGAGGGATAATGATAAGGATGATTGTGAGAGATTCTAGAAAGTATTAATTGGGCTAAGTGGGATTAGGAAAAGTGATTTCTAGGAATCACATGACTAGGTTAATTAATTAGAATTAATTAATTGAGTGGGTTTAGAAGAAATAATTATTGGAGGGGACTTTAGAAAAATGGGGGAATAATTAATCTATTTGATAAATTAATTATTAGACAATAGTGATAGGATTAATTAAATTATATTTAATTGATTCCGAGAGGAATAAGGATTACACAATTAAGTCAATTAATTATGTTGATAGGCTTAAATTAATTAAATATTAATTTAATTAATTTTAGGTGTCTACATTTTGCCCCTCTTTGATATAGCGTTGTGAAATGATGTTATATCAAAGAAGAATAAAACATAGTGGAAGAAAAGGATAAAGACTAGTACCATGATGCCCCAGTTATGATATGAAGAAAAGGATAAGGACTAGTAGCACGATGCCCCAATTATGAGATGAGGAAGAATGATTAGGAGTAAGGATGATGAGGAAGTAGTGGTATGCCCCCTCGAGAGGACATGCGGGTTCAAAGAACATGGGTGTGCTCTCAAAAAGTAATTATAAGAATAAGTGATGAAGATAATGAAATAGGGAAGTAGGATGAGTTGGAGTATTGTGAATGAAATGAGACAAAGAAAGGATAAATAGATTGGATTTCTTGTTGAGCAAGTATACAGAACAAACCTAGATTTGATATTTCCCTGGATAGTCTACACCACTCATTATAAGAACCAAGATGATATGAGGATTGGAGGTGTGGACTGACACTCAGTTAAACAAGAATGCCTTGCACACAATCATGCAAGTGTTGATAAACACTAATGTAGGGTTGTCAGTTTGTACAAGGAAGACCTTCAAACATGCCATGCTTTGAAAACCATGCCCCATTATACACCAGCCAAGACATACCAAGATATAGGATGATCAAGGTAGTCCTGAACAAGTATAGTCCTGGGACACGAGATGAAGGACCCAATATGGATGGAAGGGATGGAGGATTGAGCATCGGAACATAGGGGCCCAAAATGGATGGAAAGAATGAAGGGTTTAACTTTGGAACATGGGGTCCCAAAATGGATGTGAAAGATGAGGGATAACGGGACTTTGATTTGTATGAGGCCAATTTGGATTTAGGAGGAATAAAGGATGTACAAACATCTTGAGCATTATCTTGAGGACACTTATTATTTCGGAAACAAGATGCGAGTCAATTTTGAGGGGGATGAGATGTGGAAGGAAGACTAGGATCTTTAGATGGATTGGGATCATGACATGGAGATGAAGGGATACTTTGATCTTGACTAGGGAGGTTATCATGAGTTAGAGTGGGAGGGGTGACTGGATCATGAGATGGAAGAGGATCATGCGATGATAGAGGAATCATATCATCATGAGAGGAAGTGGAAGGGATGGGATCACTAGATGGACTGGAGGGAGATGTATCATGAGATAGAGAGATTTCTATGCTAGTATGCTTTGGAACAAGCTTTTGGCATGTTGGGAGTTGTGAGGATTGTGTGATGGAGGAAGGTATGGAATCTTTGATGTGAGTAGATGGGGAAATGGGGGTATCATGAAGTGTGGGGGATTGGGATTTGTTTTGAGGTGGAGGTGATTGGGGTGGATGGAGGACTTGAGGAGACTTGGCCACTTTGTTTTGAGGTGAGGATTTTGTCTCCTTTGCTAGCATATCTTGGATAAGATTATGGATGATGGATTTGGAGGACATGGATAATATGGATTTTGGAGGATTGGGATTAGATGGAGAATTGGGATTGGATGGGGGATTAGGATTAGATGGAGGATTGGGATTGGATGCAGGATTAGGATTGGGATTGGATGGAGGATTAGGATAATGGATTAGGGAGTTAGGATTAATGAATGGAGGACTATGGAGTAAAGGATTTGGATGGGGAGTAGAGGTAGTGAATGTGTTGTGAAAGGATGGGGTTTGAGATATGGATGGGAGAGGAGATGGAGGTATACTTATTGAATTAGAGGAGTAGGTGGAAGAGGGATAATATGGAGATATGGATGTGGAATAAGATGGATTTCCCTTGTCGAAGGTAGAGGAAGGATAAGAGATATGGTATAGATTGGGATTGAGTATAATGTGTTTGGATAGGATGGATGAAGGTATGATAGGCGAGTAGGAGATTATGGGATTAACTTGGTAGGCAGATTCATGAATTTTCATGAGCATCTTCTCATACCAAGCTTTGAAATTTTGGGTAGTCATGTTGAGAGTGAAGGATTAGATTGGAATTGGATGAATATGTTTTAGAGGGGAACGATTATGAAGATGATGTTAAATGAAGATGAGGATTAGGACTTGGCTTGGAATGATGATGGATTAGATTTGATTAGGTTTGGATTGGATTTGATTTGCATTGGAATTGGTTCAATTGGATTGGTCCTTGGATTAGGACTTGGCTTGATTGGATTGGTCCTTAGATTAGGACTTGATTTGATTGGATTGGTTGATTGTCTAAATGGATTGTATTGAATTGGAATAGATTAGATTTGATTTGATTTGATTTGATTTGATTTGATTTGATTGTTCCTTGGATTAGGACTTGGTTTGATTGGTTTGGATTGGATTGGATTAGTCCTTGGATTAAGACTTTATTTAATTGGATGATTGATTGATTGATTGAATGGATTAAATTGAATTGGATTAGATTGGATTGAATTGGATTGGAATTGGATTGGATTGATTTAAATTTGATTGGAATTGGATTGTATTGAACTGGATTGGATTAGGTTGGATTGGATTGGATTGAATTGGATTGGATTAGGTTGGATTGGATTGAATTGGATTTGATTTGATAGGATTAGTCCTTGGATTAGGACTTGGTTTGATTGGATTTGGAGTAAATTAGATTGGTTGGATTGGATAACCAGATTAGGAAGATGAATGGATTTGATTGGTTGAAATTTTGGAGATTTGATTGGATTAGAGGAAGAATGAATATTAGTTGAGGAAGGATGATTGTTTGAATGGATGAAAGTGGATTGGGGAATTTCTTGGATAGATAGAAATGGATTAAAGATTTGATGATGACAAGATGGAATTTGGAAAGAGGAAGGATTGATTGGTTGTGGGGGATAGACTTGGCAAGAGATGTCAAGTAAAGAAAACACAATGGTCAAAAGAAGTTAGACTCAAAAGACACTCATGCTCCTTCACAACATATCCTATGGTGAGAAAATACAATAGTCAATGGATCCCAATTGGTTTCCCAGCTATGCTTACCTAGAGCGGACACTTACATGCTTGACCCCACTGGCTACCCTCCACGACACTCACTTCTCCGAGATAGCCAAGCATCAACTCCCATGAAAAATCCTCATGGCACACTTTGTGTCTCTACTAAGGGCCGTAAAAATATGGGCAGCTTCAGAGGTTCGACCTCCTGCACCAATGACTAGAAGGTTTTTGGCCACTATGCACGAGGTGTTTAGTATGGCTTCCTGTTAGGAGCTACCCTTCGTAGTTGCGAAGTGCAATTGAGGCCTATATCCCAATAAAGCACCAAGATCTTAGTAGTCATGCAAGCATTATTGAGATCTCTAGGATCCTACTACACACCCAATGTGAGAGTGAACTCTCATATAGCCCCAACCATTGACCCTTTCGTAGTCAATGGCCTATTTATTATAGTGAGTTGGGAACCCCAGGTTCGGGTGTACTCACTTGGGTTGTTTCCCTGTTATCTTCTCAAAGAGAAAGTTGTGAGGGCAGACCCACTAAGGGTAAGCATGCAATCAAACAAGAAAAGGTTCGAGCATCGAGATTTCTGATTGTCTATGTAGACAAGAGCATGCTCTCTTACCTCTACACTTTCCTCAAACATAAAAAGAAATAGTTATTTTATCCCTAATTAAAATCTAGGTGCCTAGAATAAAAGGATTAAGAAAAACACAATGTTTGGTTGGATTTCCTTAGGCAACCTACAAAAAAGTGGATTAGTAGTTTGAAAATGAAGTCTTCAACAAGCGTCCTACAAAAGACAAAAGAATGACAAAAATATTTTTAAATTTTTTTTTTTTTGAATGAGTAGAAAAAAAAGAATAAAAACTTTTCTACTAATAACAAATGTGGTTTTGGAGGAAACTTTGATGGGTAAATGGGGTTTGACTAGGTTTTTTGCCATTTTCTAAGGGATAGGCAAGCATAAAATGGGGATTTTAGAGGAGAGGTGAAGGAATGGAAAAAAATTGTCCAAGAGTGACAAAGAAGCAAAAATTGGAGATAGACAATATGGCAAAATTTGGAGGGACAAAACTAGAAGAAGTTATGACAAACCCTAAAAACAGAGAAATGTGGGATTTCGAGCTTCAAAAAGTGGAATTTGGGATAAGGTCCTCAAGGAAGGAAATGTGCAAAATGAAATTGTGGGGGGGGATCTAGTGAAGTTTGGAGGAAAACAGAGTGAAGATAAAGAAGATATGGCAAAAAAATAGAATAAATTTTATCCTTGCAGTCGCGCTAATGCATGAGCATTAATATTTAAACAGACAGATAATAGAAAAAGAAGAATTGCAGTCGCGTTGATTATCAAGCACTCATGCTGATGCGCAGGCACTCGCGTCAAAACAACTAGAGTTACCACCCAAAAAAAAAATTCAAATTTAAATTTTTCACAAAAATGCTCGCGCTGAAGCGACAACTGAAAAGAAATAGAAGTGAGAACATAGAACAATGTAGAAGAGGAAGAATGAGGAGGAGATAGAATAATTTTCATGGTGGTCGTGCTAAAGCACAGTGAGGTACCAATTTTTTTTTTGAAATTTCCTGCGGTTGCGTTGATCTGGAAATGGTTGCGCCAATGTGAGTGCGCTCGCACTGATCCAGAAACGGTCGCGCTGAAGTGTGAACCTGCGAGTAACCTTAACAAAAAACTTAATTTTTTGTTAAATTCAGGACATGGGTCCCACTGGGCGTGCCAGAATGAAGAGGGGAAAATGGATTTGAAGGGTTAAATGATCAAAAATACAATGAAATAAGCATGAAAACATTAAAACATCAAGAGATCATTTTTACCTTCCTATTTTACCTTCTCCTTCGGATTAAGCTTGATGAAGTGGATGATGAGGATGCACCCTTGATGCTCCACTTGATGTGCTGCTTGCTTGATTTCAATGTAGATTGATCTCCTTTGTGCTCAACAAGATAGATTGATGGATTGGATTTGGATTGAAAGATTAAGGATGGGTGGATTTGATAGAGGATTATGAAGAAAGAGGAGAAAAGAGAAGCATGACAATGCATGAGAAGTGGATGATTTGTGAGGAGAATAGGCTCCAATTTATAGATTGGATGAGGCCAATGGAGGGCCAAGATTGATTTGATTATGAAGAGTTGAGATTGATTTTAGATAGAAGGCATGGATCAAGGGTGCCTCGGGAAAATAAACAGGAATATAAAATTCCTTGGAAAAGGGAGGAAGAAATTTGAATTTCAAATATGAGGAATTAAATATTCCAAAATAAGGATGCATTAAGGGATTCAAAGAAATTTGAATTTCTTTGAGAGACTCAATGTTGATGTGACATGAGTGGGAATTAAAAATTGAGGGATAATGATAATCATGATTATGAGAGATTCTAGAAGGATTAATTAGGTTGAGTGGGATTAGGAAAAGTGGTTTGCAGGAATCACATGACTAGGTTAATTAATTAGAATTAATTAACTGAGTGGGTTTAGAGGAAATGATTATTAGAGGGGACTTTAGAGGAATAGGGGAATAATTTATTTATTTGATAAATTAATTAGTGGACAATAGTGGTCCAGGATTAATTAAAATAGATTTAATTGATTCTGAGAGGAATAAGGATAACACAATTAAGTCAATTAATTATGTTGATAGGCTTAAATTAATTTTAACATTAATTTTAGGTGTCTACAATTTCTAATACTTTAATGTAGTACATTGTATTGGATATGGTCATGAAATTAATTTTTTGTGTTATCAGTTGCAAGATACTATATTATTTTGGAGGATGATGAGGTTCTTACTTCATGGATTACCTTATCATCGAAGTTGGGTACTTGGGTTTGGGAGATTGGACTCAAATATTTTTTGGTTATTTTCATTGTTGCTCAAAATTAGGCCATGCCAATGTTGGTTGTCCAAGAAAAAAGAAACTCTATCCCATTTTGTCTAAAAGGGATGAAGTACCATTTCTTGATGATGATATTAGCACTAGCATTGAGTTTGCATAGGTGGGATGTAGGGGGAATTATTCTCAATTTCATAGAGCTATGATGAAGACCCCTTTGACAAATGTTCATGGGGGGATTCGACCTTAGGAGTTGTGATAACATGTAGCTCTCTAAATATTTGCTATTATTCTAAAAAAGGAGACTTGTGCAAAAATATTTTAGCATTAAGGAATAAATGGTTGTGGTTAATCAAATATCTTTTGAATAATTTGTCTTCAAACCTGCTTGAGTTGGGGCTTGTTGCTTGCCATGTATTATTTTTTCACATTTTCGTTAATTGTAGTTATTGAGTTTTTTATTGTTGATATTGTCTGACGCTTTCCGTTTTTTGTTTTGTTGATCTTTATTATTTATTTTTTTAAGGAAAAGCACAAGCACATACCTATATATTATTTGAAAATATAAATATTACAACATAGGAAAAGTGACAAAATAAAACTAGGACAGAGGGTAGAACTCAATCTATGTGAAGCAAAACATAGCTACTGTGGAGAGTTGAGCCGAGTCTCTAGACCTAAACCTTTCTATCCACATGGAAACAAAACCATATAACAAGTATGTAGCTAAAACAATGACACAGAGTAGAGCTCAATCTATCATGGTTTGCATACCCTAGAGCATAGAGTTTTTAGAGGAAAAGCATGAAGCCATGAAGACATTAAAATACAAACCATTAATAGATAGCCCTTTTGGAAGAAGAGAATGGGCGCATATATGATAATCTTTCTAGGCATTCACATTGTGTATGATTAACAAGGAAGAGACTAAACAGTAACATCCCAAAATTTATAAACATATTGAAATGAGAAAGGGTACCATGGTGTGAGCATAGAATCATTTAGGTTTTTTGACTTCTTGTTTACTGCCAATTTTGTGTTCTTTGATTTTGCTGTATAGTAGAATCATTCTTGTATACAATCTTCCATCACAAAACAAAAGAAGAATAAAAATTAGAGTATTTACAAATTTCAAGAACTGTGATGTAACAGTCCCAATTTACAGAAACATCAAATCAATCTCAAGAATATAACAAACAAAACATAAAATGGTTGTACTAATGATACATATAAATGCCAATAGGAAAAGGTTGATGGGGCTCATGTTACAACAAATATATATTAGTAGTGATAAAATAAAATAATTTAAATGCAATTTTTTTGTAGACAAAGGGAAGGATTGAATATTAACAAATTCAAGGCTACAAATTTTATCAATTGTTTTTGTATTCTGCTGAGGGGTGGGTGCAAGAAGCTAGGTCCCAATTCCGTGGAAGTCTATGAGCAAAAAAATTTGCCGCTAGAAATAAGTGCTTATTTTTTAAGAAATGAACACCCATTTAAGTTCGAGGCCCTGACCCATAAAAATAAAATGGGTGAACATTTTGAAAAATGGGTGCTCGTTTAGGATTGCACCACCATAGAAAAATGGGTGCACGATTTTTAGAAACAGGCACCCATTTCTAAAAATGGGTACGCGTTTCTAAAAACGGGCACACGTTTATTAAAATGCTACAAATTTCAAAACAGGTGCCCATTTTTTGAATTTAAAATAACAAGCGCCCATTTCATAAAACATGGAGCAAGAAACACACCTATGCCTCGGTTTTGGTTTTGGTTTAGGCTTGGTGGGACCAAGCCTATGCTTGGACATCCAAAAAATGGCATCCTGATTGTATTTTTTGATGAAACAAAAACCCATTAGAATTCTCATTGTCCCGATTTAAAAAATCTAAATTTTATAGTGATGTGATTATTTTTACTATTTTTTCATTATTTATTAATTAAAAGTGGTACCTAAATGTAAAATAGTGAAGTTTAGTAAAGCTTTAATAACTTTTTTGTTTTTAGGTTTGTTGGAAAATAAATTATATGACATCAATTTACATACAATTCTTTTGAAGACTAAAAAAAAAATTAAAAAATAAGAAATTTTCATCAAATTATGGTGGTCGTACAATAGATGTTTTGAGAATGTACTTTATAGTCAATTAAAAATTAATATATATATATATTCAATAAAAAAATAAGAAAAATAATCTTCATCAATATTTGATGTCTAAGGTATCTTTTCCTAGAAGGATTTACAAAAATTCATTTATCTACGTCAAAATATGGTGGTCGTACACATGTGTGGTATGGTCCTTTGAAACAGGCATTTTGAAAAAGTGGTTTTTAAACCTGCTTGGTAAAAAGAAATTTCTAGCTTGTGAGTATTGAAATAAATTACATATTTGAAAATTAGACTCCGAGCACTACATTTTCTATTAATGAAGTTTTTTCAGATCCAATCTCTAAGTGACTCAAATTTTGACATCAATCGACAAAAAAATTGAAAAATAGGGAAAACACTTCCACTACAGGGGGCATGGTGGATTGTACTATGTAATACTTGGAGACTGCTGTTATTTGTTTATATGTTTTAACATGCAAATTAATAATTAAAATACTTCCCCAATCATAGATTACTTAATAAATATACTTTCAATATTGTATTTAATTACTTCTGGTTCATTTAATCAATTAAAGTAAAGGATAATTTTAAAAATCAATACGTATAGTCAGGGGTCATTTTGAGATTCTACAATCTGAAAGCATAAAAGTCATTCCTTTCAGATTTTTTAATCGAACAAAAGATAACCAAAAACAGTGAAAATATTAAAAAGGGGATCCATTGAGGAATCTAATCCTCTTTAGTAAACAACATCTTGGTGAAAATACAATAGATCAGAGGATATGTAATAATTAAAACCCCTCTAAAGCTTAAAACCAGGCCAGGTAATAAATTTTTTTTCATTTTCTCCAGCAATCATAAAATGGTAGGCTTCACCAATATCAACTTTATACACATTAATATCAGTGCCCCAAAACATATTGATGGCGTCCTCAAGCCCAAACAAATGCATGTTGTTTATAATGCCCTTATCAACAGTTTGAACCAAACCAATATCACCTTCCTTTAGGAACTTCCAGCAGCCGATATAAGTCTGAAAGTTATGCACGCTCATTGTATACCTGACCTTCACAAGATTAAACAGAATATCCAGCAGCCTTAGCTCAAACTCTACAAAATCATTTCTGCGCTGCAATATGCTTAAGTGAACCCTGAAAGCACTTGCCTGTAACTCAAAATGATCACTGCTTATATCAACCTCATCAAATCTTTCCTTACATGCATGGACTTGCATGTCGGGGTTTTGAACCCCAACATGTAAGTCAGCCAATGTGAAAAACCCTCAAATCACATGTCGAGGTTTGAAACCTGACATGTGGATGTAATATCCTCAGCTTGCACGTAGGGTTTCAAACCCTGACATTTAAGTCGACCAATGTGAGTTTTTATCTTTACATTTGCAACTGATAGGTCGGTGTTTGAAACCAGACCTGCCAGTCGGTTTTGTTCCATTGGCATGTCGGATTTTAAACCTCGACCTGTCAATGATTTATTTTTCCTTTATACTATCAAGTCAAGGTCTAAAAACCCTGACATGCTAGTATCTTTCCTTTGCAACTAGCAGGTAAGACTTTAAACCCAAACCTGTTAGTTTTGATGTTTTTCCCTTCATGAGCCTTTCCAATGAAGTTTTTCGCTTGGTCCTCTTTGATTCTGGATCTTCAGCTTGTTCTTCTGATGATGAATATTGATCATAGGCCTAACAAACATGTTCGCTCAGCATCTTTGCAAATGTCCAAGTCATCTGCAAGCAAATTGAAGGCCTCTCCCATTCATACAAATCCATCACCGAGCAAACCTGTATACAAAAAGATGAAGTACAAGTACGATAAGTACTTGAATATGTTCCCTGGAAGTTTGGTGGACTCTAATGTGATAGAGATCAGAGATACTGAAATTGGGCATGTGGATATGAAGGAGTTTGAAAACTGATGCAAGTAGGCTCCATCCCATATGAAAAATTTGATGAGGTCAAAATTGCACAAATATGCATCTTTTCCTGTTGCAGCTCATGATCCAGAATTTGTATTGGTTGTGGTAGAACACTTTGACTTGAACGCTCATCAAGTGAAAGATGCTGACAAGAATGTGGTAATGACACTTGATAGTGTATTTTTCAACAGTCTTTTCAAGGGTCTAAAGGAAGTTGAAGTTGCTCATATAACCATGGAAAGTGCACAAGCATACTATGAGAAGCACACAGATAAGTGCAAGAAAGGAATCAACACTGTGTTTTTATCCACTCCACGTGACTTAATTGTCACTAGATGGCCTAAGTACTTTCATAAAAGTGATTTCAGTGAAGAGTACAATGATATGGTTACAATGTTTGCATGGGTTAAAGGTTTGAGAGACTCCCACTACTTATAGGAGTGGATGTGTTACTACATGAAGGTCATCAGAAAAGGAACAACCAAGATTGACTGGGGGAGCAAATCAGTGATGCTCTTTATATTCAGTTAAAGGAAGTCAAAACATCATTGAAATTTTATATGACTTCATATCTTGTGTATGCAGCCACCTCAATGAGACAATATCCATGCCTATCTAAAAAAGGAGATAGAAGGTTGTTATCTATTTGGGATTATTCTGATCAGTTAACCATTAGTAATCAGGAATCTCATTTCTGAAGAGTCAATGATGCTTTCTTCATGGTGTGGAGATGTTTGTCAACAAGAATCTATACAAGGAGAGAATTTCAGAAGCAGCATATGACTTGGTGTCTTCTTTTGGTTGTGTGTTCTTACAATTTCCTACTTTTACATATATCCGCGTTGGATGCTTCACAGGTGAACCATTCATGTTGCCTCGATACCCATTAGATAAGATTCTCCCCATGGAATTGTGTCATCGATTGGTACATGTAAATGCCAGACAAGCTTTTTCATATAAGACAGGTCTCAAATGGCCTGTCTATTGGCTGATATTAAATACTCATCATGCCAAAGGCCAAGAACATGAAAAATGAAATTTTATGGATTACAATAAGGAGTTTCAAAGCTTGAGAGAATTTTGATTTTCCCAACATGATAAGCAAGATCAAGAGTTATGTGTATGTACATAGGCTTGAGGATGTTTGGGCAGATTGTAAAAGTGATGAAGATGTAAGAAGGATGGACTATAGTCATCTTACATTAGATGAAATAGAGAACTTGGACTTCGCTAGGATTCCAGACACCATGGAGGATACAAGTGATATAGTGGACCTTGTCTACTATGAGCAGAAAATTGTTGATACTCCTTTACCTCCAATTCAATGGTCAAAGAAAGAGAGCAAATCAATTTCAAAGAGGTTTGCACCTATTATGGCTATCACAAACCAATGGCTACTAAAGAAGGGAATCTGGATGAAACCACTTCCTGCTAGCTCTAGTGAGGAAGATAATGATGGTTTGGTGGGGAAGACTTTAGAAGTAAGAACCAAAAATAAGGAAGATACTCAGGCTCCCCCACCACCGGTTTCACCACCAAAATCTAAAGGGAAGGCACCTAAATTCATATTCACCATTAAAGGCCTAAAGAAAGGGGAATCTTCCTCCATGGCCATGCAACAAGAATCAGCCCAAGGGCTTGACCAAGCTGAGGAAGATGAACAAGAGCAAGAAGAGGGAGAAATTCCTCATACTGGAGAAGAACATGAACAAGGAGAAAGTTATACTCCTACCACCTCTCAGACATCATCATCAATTCGTGTTGTGATTCATTCTATTGACTCTGATTCTGATGAAGAGGGAAAGAACATGATGAAGAAAGAGCAGATATTGAGTTGGATGATGAACAAGATCAAGAAGGGGCCAATGAATAATTTGTTACTCTTTCTAGCATTCCTAGCTTTGATGGCATTCCAACTTCCATGATTGAGTCATCAATCTTGGATTTTAATGAAGCCATGGAACAGGTTACTCAGGAGCAATAGGTAGTGAGTCTGTCAAATTCTACGACCATGACAAAAAATCCACCCCTAGTGAGCACCATTACCATTTTTGTAACAACAACTATTATTACATCAACGCTACCAATAGATACGACAATTGGGACAATTAATGTCTTACCAACTTCTATGCCACTGCCACCACCAATATCAGTTTCTACAATTCCAATTGTGACTACTCCTATGATACCTATTGCTACAATGACCTTAGTACAAGTGGGACCATCAACAACAATAGTATCTTCAAGTCAGCCACCTACTAGTTTGCCTGTGGTTATACAAGTGGAGATCACTACTCCAATCACACAATCAGTCTTACCTCCTTGGTTGGACATAGTGTCACCAAAAAGGAAGAAGCAATTTGTCTCACCAAATGACTTCAACTTCAAACAGTTAGATCCTTCAAAGGAAAAGGTGACCAAGAAGCCAAAGACAGAATCAAGGGTGTTGGTAGACCCTGTAAGTAAAAGAAAATATGCCAAAGTGATTGTGCCAGCTGTAGGTAAAATCAAAGAGAACATTCAACCGATAGATTATATAGTTCAAATTGTTGAGCTTGGGGAAGAAACTCATGAGAGTGTGAAGCAAGATTCAAGAGCTGTGAATGAGGCTATCATGAGAAGACTTAATAAAGAATGTGCTGAAAAGCTGAAATTGAAGGAAAAGTGTGAGCAACTAACCAATGTTTTGATCAAAGTGACCCAGACCTCTCAATAGGTAGAACCAATTATTTCATCCATTGATATAGAAGCACTCAAAAGAATGGAACAAGTGGGGGTTAAGGGTCGAGTGGTTGATCAATGGATTGAAAGGTTGAAATTCAAAGGCTCCCTCCTCCTAGATTCAACTATCAAGCTATTGAAAGACTTTGAAATCATGCAAAGTAAAATACAAGGAATCAAAACCACTTTCACGAAAGAGATAGATGAGAATGAAAGAAACATGCAGATGTGGAGAAAGATGGAGGACTTTGACATTGACTTCCTTGTAGAAATTAAAGTGCTAGAAACAAGAGGAAAGTATGTTGAAGTTTTGTCCCTAATAGCACACAGGAATGAATTGATCAAGCATATGGTCACTTCTCTTGAAGGTGAGATCAAGAGTTGTGATAATGATATTGATCAAATTTTAGCAAGAATAGTTCATATCCCTTGCTTCATATATGGTAAGGATAGTCAAAAATTGGTCACAAGTGATACCATCATTCAAGAATTCCACTCTCTAATCTCACGTTGGGTAGAGCAAGATTTCACTCTAAATGCTTTTGATAAGCTTCTTGAAATACAGGTTGGTTTAGAGTTTCTTGCCTCTTTGCTCAAGGATGGAAAGAAGCAGCATGTAAAGACCGAAGATGCTATATTTAAGATCAATGCTAATATATCAATTTCCATCGCCCTACTAGATGAAGTTGGGATGAAATTCATCTTGGCTAAATTTGAAGAATTTAAATCCAATGAGGACAAGAAAGATGAATAAAATGTCCCCTTTTTGACACTTAATCTTTCATGCAGATGCATTTTTAATGTAGTTGCATTTTTAGATGATGTAAGTTTTCTCGTAGCTGCATGTTCCCTTTATGTTGTAGTTGTAGTCAGGTGGGACTGTGTAGTTGAATTAGTCAACTGTGCGGGCCACCTTTTTCTCCTTTTCTCTTCTATATATAGAGGAGCCTCATTTGTAAATATTTATCTTTTATTATGCTAAGCAAGACTCTACCAAATTTTTGCCTCAACTAAGACTTTGAGATTTTTGTTGTGAAGATTCAATCAAGCAAATAAAGAAATAAATTCCATTTTATCCCAAACTTTGTGTTGTGTCAAAGATTGTTTACATGAGTTAATGTTCCTATGTTCATTTCTTATATATGTTTTTTATTTCCTTGATATTGGTGATACTGTTTATGTGAGTAAGAGAGCTTTCCACTTGTGATAAGTAGAATTTTTGCACATATTTGGAAATTTTTTTGATGATAAGTGATTAGTGGTAGGCATTGTATTTTTGCTATTACTTGTAGTTTTAAGGGATTGGGAAATTATACTTGAAGACTTTGAGCTGCAAGTTAAATTTCTTATCATTTGTAATCATTAGCTTAGTTAGAATTACATTGAAGAAAGACTTTGTGCTTCTTTATTGTAAGTTTAGTTTGTTCATTTCTTTAAGTATCCGAAGTGATAGAGAATTGTAACAAAGTGGAGGGAGAATACATAAACTCTAAAAAAAGAGAGTTATATGCCTGAAACTTACCCATAGATTTTAGTTTCTTGTTAATTAGAGAATAAATTTCAAAGGGAGCCCCCTTGCTGAGAGGAGAGATTAATTTCTCAACATAGCTGTGTGTGAATTATATATTTTTTCATTGGTATGCTAGTGACAAAATATTCACCCAACACAATACTAACTCAACACTTGTGGTAGCCCATGTAAACATCAATTTACTCTTGACTACTTATAACAATTTGTGTCAATTTCTATAATGTTGTCCTACCCTTGGGTTATGGTACACATGAACTCAAAAAGTTCATTTTTTTTTGTATCACTCTTAATATTTTAAAAAATAATATTTTCCATATGAAGTTTTGAGTTGTCCAAATGACTTGCAATCATCACTACAACATAACCCAAAATATGTAACATTGTAGCACAATATCAACACATGGTAATTGATGTGAATCTTATATTACAACATTTGAAACATGCTATATTTTACCACATTATATTTTTGTATGCAAACTCATCCTATATGAACACTTTTTAGGTGAATACCAGACAAGTCTAAAGAATATACCACTTAATATTTACTATAGGAAAATTTATTCTATATGAACCAAAAAAATAACATCATTTTTATGAATATAAGAAGACTATCATATTACTACACCATATGAATTTAACAATACTTAATGAGTATAGTCAAAGAAACAAATAAATTTATTGTAATGTATAATTTATATATATTTAATCTTTCCTACCCTCAACTTTCTCTCTAAAAAAATAATATTGGTCATCAATGTGTTTGGTTTAAGCATCGTAAACAATGTTTATTTCTAATTAAGTTACACTTTATGAGTAATATTTCACCATTATATGAATCTTAAAATAAATAATGTCACTCAACCTCTCTAACATCACTACATATTTACAATCATGTATTGCAGCCATACATTTTTCTTCAATTATGTATAGCACAACAATTGCTTCTCCAAATAGAAATAAAGGTACCATTGGTTGACCTTGGGTTATCAAATCTCTATATTAGTTAGAATCTACAAATATATGTACATACAATTAACACTTGTCTCACATTATTAGTACCATGGTGAATCAAACATTAATTCAAAGTTCCATTCAAGTACCTAAACACTTTTTTCACTTGTGTCCAATAATCATTCCTTGGCTTTTCCATAAAAATACTTTGAAATCCCACTAATTAGGAAATGTACGTGTTGGAGAGATGCTCCCAAGCCAAGATCACGATTGCAAAAATTTCCATAGAAATAGAGAGAGATAAATATTTCACTAGGAAAGATAAATTATATTGTTGAGATGACTTACAATGTACAATAGCCTTTCTTAAATAGGCAAGAGCATGAAAGAAGAGAACACAAGATGTGAACAAGTGTCTCAATAGGATATGAGGGTGGGTAAGAACTAGCTACCATAAACTAGTTGGACAAAAACATTAAATGAAACTAAAACTATTAAATGATAAATAATATTTACTCGTCCACCTCCCCTTTAGTACAACATTCAGAGAAGAATTATTATGAAAAATGCAACATGCCATGATGATGCAATATATGGGTCCTAATAACTAGGCCATGTTAGGTACTCATTCACAATTAATCATGCAACTAATCTCTTACAAACAGAGAAAAGGAGAAAACCAAGTGGGACAAAATCCTCTCCAAAAAAGAGATAATGCAAATCATATACAAGTGAGGAATAAAGTATTAGTTTCAATACCAATACCCCTAAGAACTAAATCCATCATGAGAATCCAACCAATAACTCCCCATAGGTGGAAAAATGAGAGACTATGTAGCCCCCCACAATTAATAATCTCCTACCAAGAATGGTAAGTGTTTGAAGACAAAACAAGATCTAATGCTTACAAACCACTTGTCTCTCCTTGGGAAGAAACAAAACTATGTATAGATCTAATAATGTGGTTTATAAACCCATTATGAACAACCTAATCCAATACACCTAAATCGGATGTACTGGAAATGAATCTTGATCACCAATATTCTTCAATAAAATTGAAGTCGGGCAAGAAATAAAATGGACATAGATAATAAAGAAAGATAGATTGCCACCAAATGATGATTTGACATACATACAATCATATAAAGTGCACATGATTTGACATACATACAATCATATAAAGTGCACCCATCACTGTTTTGTACAAACATGTGACCTAGGTACAATGGTCAATCAAAGAAATAGAGGCTCTCAATTAGGTTTGATCATAGGCTAACTCATTGAAATGAAGCCTAATCTACATAAAGACCTAGATCTACACTGTGAAAAAGAAAGGGCCACCAATATGATATTCACTATGTGCCAATATTTATCCAAACCAAAAAAATGAAATCAATCTAATGAATGAAGTCACCTCACAAAATTCAAACGACCACCAAATAATTGATGCAACCAATAAAATAACGTGAAATATAAAATTTCCTTAAAAAAATCAATCACCAACAATCAATCTCCTATGAATAAATGTAGAAAAAATTACATAGTCAAGCCTAGATAGGATCTCAACTAGGTTTTGTGAATGTATCATATAAAAAAGAAAAGCATACCAAATTTCTTTGATACCATGTTGGAGTGATTCTCCCAACTAAGGATCACGACTAGAATAGCTTCCACACACAAACACACAAACACACACATGGATTTCACCAGGAAAGATAAATGATATTGCTAGGATGAATTACAACATAAAATAGCCTTGCTTAAATAGGCAAGAGCATGAGAGAATAGAACACAAGATGTGAACAAGTGTCTTAATAGGATGCAAGGGTAGGTACAAACCTACTACTATCAACTATATTGCAACTAAAACAATTAAATGCAACTAAAAGTATTATATGATAAATGCCTAAGTTGGACTTAAGCATGAGTAAATAATATTTAATCCAACAATATGGTCTCATACAAATTGTTATATGCTCGGGACTTCCAACCACACTTGCATATGTGTAAGGTGGTGAAATTAGGACTTCACCAACTAGGTTAATAAAGCCACTAATTTTATAGAACCATCAAACATTAAAGGAGGAGATCAAATTTGATTGTTCCAATCCTAAAGGGGCTAAATACATATTAGATTAATTCCTCGCTTGTTCGAGTTGAAAATGAGTTTGAATTAGGTTTGAATTGCAATGCTAGATCTAGGATAAACTGTGATAATTTGACAAAAAATAACAATAATAATAAGTTCTAGATATCATCTAGAACTACAAACTTGAATCCGGGGATGAGAATCAAATCAAAACCTCAGATGGAAAGTTTGGGTGGAATTATCAAGACCAGGAGGTGCAAATCAACCTGATCCTGTGAATATTGAGAGTAAACTAAATGAATATTTTTCAAATCATGATGACACACAAAATATACTATCAAAAACTCGTCAAAACTTCTTGGGATTAGGAGGTGATGACTTACTTGGTTCTCCACTTTTAAATCCTTCAAAAGCTAAGTCTGATTGTCTCCATCTACTCTATCGACTTCTTCAATCATAACTCCTGAATTAATTTATTGCACACACAAAGGAGGAAATGGTGTTTTTTGATGGGGATTTTCCTTAAGTCAAACCCTAATTTAGGAATTAACCTTGAATCTTATTGAAATAGGAAATGCAAATTCTAAAATAAATGCTAGATGATATACCTCATATCTGAAATAATTGATATGGGTTGATGATGCAATTCTCTTTATATGTGATCATGAATGTTGATGCAATAACATGATAACGCATAGAAGAACCAAACATGAAAATATGCTTTCATGAAAGTTGATGAGATTTTCTCCATGATGCTTGAAGAATATGGTTGGATAAAATATTGCCTTGAATGATTGAGAATGTTTGATTCTTTATGTGATAAGATAACTTTAATAGTGTAATTTAGGAATTAGGGTTTCAATTAAGATAATAAAACTACAAGAAAATCCTAAATTAACCAAAACATATGGAAAGAGGTGTAACCCTAATAGATCTAGCCATAATCTAAATACTTAGGAAAGGGATAAAATTCTGATTAGTTTCACTTGGGTGTAGGGTTTTCCTCTTTTCAAAGTTGAAATGGATTGATAGTTGTAAATTAGGGCAAAATAATGAATAATTTAAGTAATTTAAGGAATGGTAAGTGCTATAGATTTCCCATAGAGCCACAAACTTGTATTTGGGAAAAAGAAGAGATTTAGTATGTATTCCCAGAAGTTTGGCTTGATTTTTCAGGACCAAGTAGTACAAATCTATCTTATTCCTCCAAATTTTCCTCCATCAAAAGCTAAACCCATTTACCACTGTCTACTCTACCAAAATTCTAAAGTATAACTCTTGTATCTGTTCCCTGCACACAAAAAGAGAGGGAGAATAGGGGTTTTCTTGGGTCAAATTATGAAATAGGAATTAACCTTGAATAAAACAATGTAAATATGAAAGTTGTAAGGAGATATACCTCATGTCTGCAATGGTTGATAGAAGGATTGATGATGCAATGCTCTTTGAATGCATGACATACATATGAACATGAAAACCTAATCACACACACATGCTTGCATGAATATTGATGTAACTTTTCTCCAAAGTGCTTAAGGATGAAATGCAACCTTGAATCTTTGAAAGTGCTTGATGGTGAATACTTCATGGATGCACGAATATTATGGATAGGTTGTTTATATCAAGGTTAAAATTAATTGATAGGATGTATTTATACAGGATTCCCTAGGTAAATTACCGATTAGGTTGACCTTTAATGGTGAAATTGAGGCATGAGGACCAAAAGCTATCAGGGAGATAAAGGGCCTACCCTATTTCAAATTGAGGCGTGTTTAATGGGGACCAAGGCATTTTGGGGTGCCCTAGTCCAAATCAAGGTGCTCCATGCCCTAGTCCTCCAACAAACATGACCAACACAAAGGGAAATGGGAAAGCGACCTTCAATATGGGGTCCACCAAATGGTGTTCATAACATTAGAGTTGGAGAAGGAAGTAAAAAACAAACCTAGAGAGTGGATGGAGATAGGACATGCTAAAGTAGGAACATAAATATAAGGTGTAAATTGTATTGGTTACAATTTATGATGCTACATTCAACCCCCACTTTAAAGAGAGTATGAGCCTATGTAAATACTTGTGGTAAAATAGAAAGATGAAAGAGAGGAGAAATTAGGAGTGTGATCATAAGGAGATAAGACATCGCTATTTTTTAGGAACCAAGCCCCCCATCTTAAGATCTTAACTCACACAATCACACACAAGGACACATAAAACAAGACAAAGACAAAAAGCCAAAAAAAGACAAAAGACACAAAACAAAGTGGGCTAGTACTAAAAACAAAAAGGCTTCAAGTCAAGTAGTTGAAGAGACCTCGATAATCAAAATGTCTCAACCACTAATATCATTATTGGAATGATATCACAAGACCACAAGTAATCACATAAAATGAGCAAGAGAATGCATCAAACGATGAACCATGATCCACAAATAGAAAATATATGAGCTCATGGGGAAGAGAAAGAAAAGAACATGGATGCCATGGGCTATCTAGTTGTGTTACATATGCTATGTGATCCATGTTGGAGAGGAGAGTTGGAATAGTCTAGAAATCTATGTCATTCTAGTTCTACTCATCCTACTACATATGTCATTGTTTGGTTTCAGGAGTTAAGCATCTCATATAAGACTTTGTTGGTCTAGTTTTGGGCATGCAACAACCTGTATAAGACATGAAATAAAAACAAATGTGTTTGGTTTCAGGAACATCTTGTATAAGACTTGTTGGTATAGTTTTGATAATGTATACCCCACATAAGACATATAAAAATAGGTTTATTTTCTTTTAAGAATGAAAAGATCTCATATAAGACTTTATTAGTCTAGTAGAATGTACATCCCATATAAGACATGAAACAAAAAAAATATGCTTGGTTTTGAGAACATCTAATATAAGACTTGTTGGTTTGGTTTGAAAAATGTATACCTCATATCTATAAGACATATTAAAAAGGATGTGTCTGGTTTCGGGGATGAAAACATATCATATAAGACTTGTTGGTCTAGTTTTGAGAATGTACACCTCATATAAGACATGCAAAATGTAGTAAAAATATATAGTACAAAGAGGGTGATATGCAATTCCCCCCTCCCACCCTCCCTTACGATGCAAACATAGTCCTATGTTTATGTCTTAAGGAAGCTATAAACAAGGATACACACCTTCAACAACAAGGATATATCCTTTTGTCGACAATGTACATAATTCCAAGCCAAAGAGGTATAACTCCTATAAGTGAGTAAAAGATAGTTGTAAAGAGATATCTTGCAACAAGTGTAAAGGGAATATTTTAGAGGAGAAGAGATATTTGCTCAAATAAATCTACTTCTAGGAGGATATTTTGAAGAAAAATAACATCATCTATCAAAAGAAAGGACGGAGAACAAGAATACATACCTTCATCGTATTGCTAGGCAAAGGGATTCTTGATGAAGGATGAAACACTTTTAACCCAAAGTGGAGGGTTTGTTGTTTGTTTATAAGTAGATATACATTTCCAAGTAAATAAGAGGTTGTAAACAAGGATACATGCCTCTTGTATAAGAGAGAATCCTTGAACAAACAACTTCACACAAGGAATAACATCGTATCGTATACAAACACCACTTCAACAAAGGAAAAGTGGATATTTAGAAAGGATAGGAGAAATCAATGCCCCTAAGCATATGGACAAAGAGAAGCATTGTGAAAATTCCAAAGAGATATTATACATAAGAAGATCTAATATTTTAAGAGTAGGAAAGATCCTAAACAAGGAAGACACGTGTACTCACATGAAGGAAAATTCAATGAGATAAAAGACATCAAATTATACAAGATACTACTCAAAAGAAGAGGCAATCTCAAAAATTGAGAGAGAGAGAGAACTAATATACTATCCTTTCCCCCCAAGAAAGAAGACAAGGAAGAATTATGTTTCTTCCCAAGTGTGATTGTGTAAAGTGGAAAATTGAACCCTAGTGATTCTCCACCTAGGAGAGAGAAAGGAAATCACTAGGATGATTTTTACTTGGGAGATACTTTACGTTCAAAATAGGGGTTGAATTCACTAGATCCAAACCCTAAAGTGAATAAGGATTTGAATACTAAGTGAATTGCAAGGGTGCAATTCAATTTACCCTCTTTTGTAAGTAGAGTTGACTTGTTGACTATGCAGAAAAGAGAGATAAAAGGGATGAAATGAGGAGCTACCGATTGAGGATCGCGCTATAACTTTAGATCTGAGATATTTAGACTGATATGGATCTTCCCTACAAATTTGGAGAAACGTCATCAGGACCATGTTGAAAGTGCACACGGTCCTCCGAAAAATCTGCAAAATGAAAAGGGTTTTTCTGTCTATATAAATGAAGCCCAAACCTACAATTACAGTTGCACACCTCCAACCTACACACAAAAAAGAAGGAAAGAAGGGTTGTGGATAGGGGATTGCCTCAATCAAACCTTGGTTTAGGAATCAACCTTGAAAGAAAGTAATTGAAAATTCTTAAATGTAAATGATGGAAATGTATACCTTGTAGATCTGCAATTTGTTGATGACGATTGCTTTGCTTCTTGAATGTAATCACAAGTGTTGCATGAAATGACATGTAACATGATGAAACCCAAACACACACATATGCTTGCAAATGAATGTTGTAATGTTGCTCCAATGGATGAATGAAGAAGATACATGAAGAAGGAGATATTTGAAGACTTGAACACTTGAATGCTAGATGATGTATATTTTTGCCTATGCTTGCTTATGATCAACTTCGCTTATCCTTACTTATGCAAATGAGAGGATTGAATCCCCTTTTATACTTGCCTAGGAGAACTAATTCCATCTCATTGAAGGCCAACATGGGAGGATTTAAGTCCCTGAGAAGCAAATTAGGTCCAAGGGTCAGATGGACCCATCTTAGGGCCACCCTAAGAGGGAGGATAGGGGTGCCACACCCCTATCATAGGGGGGGATAGGGGTGCCATGCCCCTATCCTACCCAATTTTGGGGCCTGGATAGGGTCTCAAAGTGATGCAGGAGCCGAATTGGAGAAGATTTAAAATGATGATTCAAAGAGGGGTCCCAATTGAGTAGGGGTATGCAGTCACAAAGGTGAGGGCCTAAAATGTGGTCAAAATTGCAAGGGTTGCAATTTTTTGTTGGCATTGTGTTGTCATTGATGTCAACCAGTATAGTTTGACAACCAGTATGAGAGATTGTTGGTATAGTTATCATTGATGTCAACCAGTAATGGTGTCATTGATGTCAACTAGTAAAGAAGGTTACCGGTATAGCTTGTCACCAGTAAGAAGAGGATGTCAACCAGTATCGTGGTCATTGGAGTCACCGGTACACAATTTAGTGTTGGCTTGTGTTGGAGACATAAGTTGAGAGGTTGACTGGTAAGTATTGGGGACAGGTATGGTATGACTACCGATGAGTGATGTGTTGGTAGTGTGTGGTTGCCAACCAATATGCATGTGACCAGTAAGAAAGCAAGGTGAGCTATTGAAGAAGTGCATAATCAGTATGCAATCGGATATGGTAATGTGAAACAATAGGACTCCCACTAGCAAGTGATAATGCTTAGTTTATCTCTCAACATGCATGTAATACATTATAACTCTTCGGGATAGGCTAGTTAAGAAGTTAAAGGTAGGTGATTGAAGGCTCGCACCGGATGAACTAGTGAAACACAAAGATGCCTCAGGTGCATGAAACCAAAGATGTGCACCAGATCAACAAGAGAAAGTGTGATGAGCTACTGGGAACTAAAAGGAAGAGTAAGTGTGATGAATTTTCCACTTTAACAAACTAGTTGAGATGATGTCCTGGATAATCAAGGAGAAGGAAAAGCTTAGCACTTGCAGATAGAGACTGCAGCCAGAATGTAGATGCAGATTGATGCATTGACAGATGAAGACTATTGGCATGATGGTATCATGCATGTTACATGTTTGAAAGCAAGAAATATTACTAGTATAGATGTTCACTTGTAAAGCTGACAAAGTGACAAGTGAATGGCTCCTATCTGATAAAGATGAGCATGTTGTAGATTGACAAAGTTAGGTGACTGGGTTAATGTGTTCTACTAGTAGAACAACAAAGTGTGGGATTGAAGGATGACCGGTTGATGTATAATCGGTAATTGGTAGATGAATACGGGTTGTGTGTTATGGTCAGTGGCAGAGTCTAAACTAACATGGTGACTGTGCTGAGGTGCATGCTGACAGAAACACCACATGGAGTCTAGGTCTCAAACAAATGGACCGTACATTATCGGTGAGCTAGCTGGTGATTGGTTGACATTAATGTCAATGGCATAAATCATGGGTTGAGAGAAAAAGGATGCAGCTTGAGACAGATCAGAGGACAAAGATCTGATTTGTTGGCATCATGATCGATGTAATGTGTCTAGGTTCTGATTGTATGTGCTGAAGGGGACCATGAATTCATTAATCGTGATTGACAAGTGCATACAGATAAAGAGGCCGTGTTTTCTAAATATGGCAAACGTGTTTTGGATGAAATGAGATTGGCAGAGTTGAGTGATCCATTACAGGTGGTAAATCTCTAGGACAAGATCTGATTGGATTTTGTATGCCTCATGGTTGATGAAGAAACCCTAGACATGTGAAGTTTGAATTTTGGTCATGGCGGGAAAACTTACATATAAATATGCTGACTAAAGATCGAAGATGATTGATGCTTCCAGATGATTAGGTGCTAGATATTGAAGAGAAGAGAGTGAAAATCCAACCAGTCAAATATTTCATCAAAGATCATAGTGACTGAGAGTTGGAAGGTGCAACCGGTAAGGGGGTTTAACAAAGGTTTAAATGGTAAGGTTAGAGTGACTAGTAAGATACAAAGTGTGTTGTAGTCAAGTGAACCAGTGGTGCGAGAAATCATGGGAAGGCAATAGAAGGTGTTGCAGTGCAATGGGAGTGTCGATGAAGATCTGGAAAGCTAAGATCAGTGCAGGGCTTGATAGGTAAGGAGAGAACCAATAGAGATTAGAGTGAATAGAACTGGAAAAGTGAAGAGTACTAGTGGTGGCAAGCAGCAGTGCATCTGATTGAGTAGAGAACCGACAGAGAGCAGAGTAGAGGAAGATTGGTTGAGAAGAGTAGAACTGAAAGAATGATTGTAGAGGTTACAAAACTCATTTGTAATCAGGTTATTACTTTGTAATGTTATTGTAATCACTGAGTTGTAGCTCGGTGCAGGGGTTGGTTGTCCTTGGGTTGGTTCCTTAAATTAGAGGTTGGTGCTCCTTGGGTTGGTGCCCTAAATCAGGTGTTGGTACTCCTTAGATTGGTGCCCTAAGTTAGGGGTTGGTACTCTTTGGGTTGGTTACCTAAAATTTGTAATCAATGTTTATTGTGAGGCTGGACTGGAGCAGTAGACTCTAGCAGCATTTCTCACCAAGGTTTTTCCCATGCTAGGTTTTCCTCGTACATCCAATGTTATGTGATGTTCCTTTTGTGTGTGCTTGCATTTGAGTTATTTTCCTATCTCACCGGTATATCCACCTCTTGTTAGATCTTCTAACTGGTACACACACACTTACGATTAAAAGGGTTAAGTTTGGAAACCATTGATTCACCACCCCTCTCAGTGGCATCTTGAGTTCTATAATTGGTATCAAAGCCTAGGTTCCCTCTTAGATAAGCTTTCTCCTACTTAGGTAGATTATGGTTTTGTGGATGTTGGTTGTAAATAGTCTCTCTAGACAAGTCAGTCCTCCCACCAGTCCAAAGAAGAAAGGAGATGTATGTGTAATGCCAAAGAAATGAAGGGCATATTTAGTGGACTCTTCGGTTATGTTTCTTCACAGGTGGATAAGTGAAAATTGACAAAAAGCCTATGGAACAGATTGAAGAAACTTTATGGAAATGAACCTACCTCTGCAGAATCGGTTTGTGAAAGAAAGAAGAAAAATGGAACACATGAGTCTAAAAATGAAGATAGACCAGTTAGCAACAACAAAAATGATGAAGAAGGAACCCACCTCTTCATGGCTCAAGAGATAGAAGGTGAGATGCACACATCAAAAAGTGATCATACAGATCAATCCTACTGGTAAGATGTGTTTGGCAGTGATGGTAAAGATGAAGAAGAAGATCAAGCTGAAGTTGATCTTGAAGGAGATCTTGTAGGTTCACTTGAGGAGCTCAGTAGAGTAAGAACATAATACGAGTTGTTCAAGAATGCTTCAATTGTGGAACAAAATCAGTTGATCAAATGCCTTGAAGATTCTGAGGAATGCATCTCAAAGTTGAAAACTCAACTAGAAGACACCAAGAAGTGCAGGTGCAAAGGTCTAGAGTTTGAGCTAGAGGCCAAGGAAAAATAATTTCAAAGGCTAAAAGAAGAAATGGAGAATCTCATAAAAGATCTTGAGAAGTGCCAAGATGAGCTCAAGGTGATAATCCGGTTTGATGGCAGCAGCGTTGCCTTGGACAATATGTTGAAGAAGAAAAAACACTCCAAGGATACCGAAGGATTAGGATGTGATGCTGATGAATGCTCCACCAACAAGAATGTCTCCCACAAAGATATCCAGTTTGTTTCCTCAAATGGAAACAACAAGAGACAAACCTTCACAATTAGGAATGCTCCAAGAAGGAAGATAGACTTGACTACAGCCGGTGAAGACATGAGGATGAAGACCGGTACTGCAAGGAGAAACAATGTCAATCCAAAAGGAAAAGGAAAGTTAAGAGAAGATATCTTCACTAGAAGTAAGAAATTAAGAGGAAAACCTAGAAGACCTCCAACCGGTAGAAGACAAAGAAATGTTGTTTCCCACAAGATTTGTCCCCGTAGAAGCAAAAATGAAGAATCCAAACTGGTAAGATCCTCACATGTTTGACAAAATAAATTTATAAGTAATATGTCCTCCTTCTCTGGTTACTGCTTTGCATGAAAATATTATAGCCTTAGGGTGGATGAATGTAAAAAGAGGTCTAAGAATAGACAAAGTGTTTTTCCTAGGAATAACAATTTAGTTTGTCAAAGATGTAATAGACTTGGCCATAGAAGTCATGAAAGTAGAAAGAAGAACATTCGGTTCTATGACAACTGGTATAACAATTATGCTCAATATGGAAGTGGTTATAGAGCATATGAAAATCAAAGAGTAGCATGGAAAAAAAGGAGAAGTGTTCCTGCAGGATCAAGAGGTCCACTGGTACCGGTTGTTGGATAGAATAGCATGACCAGAAGAAGATGGTTAAACTAGTTTGATAGGAGGTCCTCAAGATAACTACTTGGTATGAACATAGTTTGCTTCTACAACAATTCTTCATGTCATGCTATAGAATCTAGTAGAGCATGGACAAATCACCAGAAGAAGGTAAGACCTTCTCCCAAGACTGCAAATGAGAAATAAGGGAGATCAAGCAGGTATGGAGGAAGAAGGAAGAGAGTAGAACCATGGATCGACATTGTGCATTCAATGCACAAGTGATATCTCCTAAGGCTGAAAGGAGATGTAGGACCTTAGGGGGAGTTACATATTTATCACATCATTCACCCCCATAATTAAAATGGATGAATGGAAGGACAAGTTGTTGTCGATATAAGGAAGAAGATGAGATAACAGTATGTGTAGTTGCTACCTTGGCTACACATCTACCTATGAGAGATGAATTACTACTACATGTGTCAGTGGATGGCTGAATTTAAATTGGGATCAAAGGAACTTGACATAAGAAGACAAAGGTTAGAGGAAGATGCTCTGGTGGAGATGCTGGTCTGGTAGAGTAAACTGATATGTGCAGTATGCAACCGGTATGAATACTGACCGGTATTGTAAGTTATGTAAGTCAATGTACTCCAAGATTATTACAGTAAGTCTAGTAGCGTGGATTCAGGTGATTATGTCTTAGGTGATATCGGAAAAGACCTGAATGACATCTGTTGGCCCGGTTATTGATCATATATGCATGCATCTTTTTGGGCTAACTGGTTTGATTTTTGGCATGATAGTGATGTGGTATGGTACTATGTTAATATAAGATCATACCATAAGCTATGATGGATATAATGGAGCTAAAAAATAATCTGTAGATCACATATGCACAACTCGACTAGTATATGGTGCAGATTGGAGCTTTGATTTAGAACCTAACATGCAAATATGACCTAAGATCTATGGCTCATGGGGAGTTCACAACCATATTTTCTGATTGGTATCAGACATGCTAGAAACAAAGGGAGTTCAAGTGTGTATGGCTATACTGGTATGATTGAGACTTTGGGATGCGCTCATCAGTCCATGTTTGTGAGGTATTTCAATGTCTAGTCAATTTGTACTTAACTAAAATCACAATTGGACCACCAAGAGAGTTGCTTGCAAAGATGGAGAGTTACCTACTTAGGGGGAGAACATACATTTTCTATCAGAGAATACACAAGTGATATCAAATTGATATCAGGGTCAGCTTCAACACTTGGTATCAACAAATTGGGGTTAGAATAACTTTCTACATATCAAAGGGGAGATGATACAATCTGACTGGCAAGTAAGTGAAATTCATTGACACATTTTTTTTTCCTATAATTGGTATTAGATTGGTATATACACTTGGTAGCTGAGCAATTGGTGTCAGTTGATGTCTGAGCCCTCCATCTCAAGTGTTGCTGATTGAGAGGATGCAGAGAAAATGGTCAAAGGACGAGAAGGAATCGGTAGAATGCTCTGTCAGTGCCCTTTGCCATTGTTGTCAAAGGGGGAGAGAGAATATGTAGTATACCGGATACTACGTGCATTGACATCAATGCCAAAGGGGGAGATTGTTGGCATTGTGTTGTCATTGATGTCAACTAGTATAGTATTACAACCGGTATGAGAGGTTGTTGGTATAGTTGTCATTGATGTCAACTAGTATAGTAGGTTACCAATATAGCTTGTCAATGATAAGAAGAGAATTTCAACTAGCATTGTGGTCATTGGTGTCACCAGTACACAAGTTAGTGTTGGCTTTTGTTGGAGACATAAGTTGAGAGGTTGACCGATTAGTAAGTATTGGAGACTGATATGGTATGACTACCGGTGAGTGATGTGTTGGAAGTGTATGGTTGCCAATCGGTATGCATGTGACCAGTAAGAATGAAAGGTGAGCTATTGAAGAAGTGCAGAACCAGTATGTAGTTGGATACAGTAATGTGAAACAATAGGAATCCAATCGGTAAGTGATAATTCTTTGTTTATCTCTCATCATGAATGGAATAAATTATAACTCTCTGGGGTAGGTTAGTTAAGAAGTTAAAGGCATGTGATTGAAGGCTCACACCAGATGAACTGGTGAAACACAAAGATGCCTCAGGTGTAGGAAACTAGAGATGTGCACCGGATCAACAAGAGAAAGTATGATGAGCTACCGGGACATAAGAGGAAGAGTAAGTGTGATGAGTTTGTCACTTTGACAAACCAGTCAAGATGATGTCCAGGATAATCAA
>NW_026729532.1:0-59328 GCF_030272615.1 Cryptomeria japonica | reverse complement strand
CTTTGGTATTGAACTTAATTGAAACTGTACTCAGACATAGGAGATGTTATCTTTTGCAGTTGAACACTTCTCCAGATTGTAGTCTAGATTTCTATATAGTCAGTGAGGCTCCTTTTATGATGAGCAGTGCACTCTAGGCTATTGGCCTTCCTTTAAGTGTAGGCTGCTCAATTGTAATTCACATACTTACTGTAGAAGTATTATCTAACTGTGGGTAGACTTCCCACCGTGTTTTTTCCCTTTACCAGTTTTTCCACGTATAAATCTTGGTGTCATGTGGATGGCTCTTATTTTGTGATTATTGTTTATGCTTAATTGGTTTAACTATTGTTCCGGTATTAATGTTTTGGGTTTCGGTATTAAATTTTTAAATTGGTAATAGTTCTTGTAATATGTGACAATTGATTCACCCCCCCCCCTCAGTTGTCTTCTAGTTATTTGAATTTTCTAACAATTGGTATCAGAGCTTTGGTCCTCTCTACAGATAGCTTAACCACTTGAGGAAGATCCTATGGTGACTAACAGTTCAAATTCATCCAGTTCTTGTGGAGCTATCTTTCGGAGGGATATTTCAAGGCTTGATGGAACAAATTATATAGTATGGAAGATTCAAATGGAGACTAATCTAAGATGTCTTTGCAAGGAGATTGAGGAGATCACACAGAATGGTGTTACACCTCATAATCTAGGATCTGGCAATCCTCCTCCAACAAACCTGGACAAGGAGCTTGAGAATTATTGTAGAGCAAGAGAAGCCCTCATGTGTGCACTTTCTAATAAGAAAATAATGAGATTAATGGACAAATCATCTAGAAATGCTATATGGGATAAGTTGGAGAGTCTTAATGAAGGCTACAGTGAAGATTTCAAAACTTGATGGTTACCGGGTGAGATATGAAAACCTGAAGATGGAAGAAGATGAAAGGATTACTGCATTCATGGAAAGGGTAAATGAGATGGTTATGAGAATTTAATTTTGTGGTGGAACTCTGGGTGAAAATGAAATTGTTTCTAAAGTTCTAAGAGCCCTACCACCAGCTAAAAAAATGAAGGCTACTACTATTAATTAGTTGAGAAAAATGGCTAATACATCTATCAACATAGATACTTTGGTTGGGAAACTATCTTCTTTTGAGCTTGAATAATTTGGACCTTATGAACTTTCTTTTCATGCATCTACATCTACAACTGGTAAGCAAGATTGGAAAGATTTATATGCAAAGGAATTGGAAGATATGAAGAGAGAAGAAGACGAGTTTGAGCAATTTGAAGCACTATTTGCTAGAAGAGTACCTAAAGGACCGGTAGGAAGTAAGTATGAAGGAAAAGAACCTTTTAAATGTTTTGCATGTAATAAGATTGGTCATTTGCATCTAGATGTCCTAAAAAAGAATTCAAGATTTGAAGAAAGAGTTAGAAGATCATTTAAGCCTAACCTTGGATATCAGAACACGTACAAATACAAGAAAAACAAAGACAAATCATGCTACATAGTGGATGAGGAAGGCATTACTGACTCTAGTGATGAACCGACAAAAGACTCTAGTATTGGTTCTAACAATAGGAAGGAATGGGTGTTCCTGACTATCAAAGAAGATGATCCAGCATTGGAAGTAAATGTACCTAAAGAGAAGGCACTTGCTGCTAAAATGGAAGACAAGGATGAATGTGTAATTGGCAGCGATTTTTCACATCATATGACTAGAGATAAAGAGAAGTTTCTATCTTTGCAAGAAATTGATGGCGATCTAGTTAGATTTGGAGATGACAAAGCATGTATGATCAAAGGAAAAGGAACCATATCATTGGATGGTAAGAACAATACTGACAATGTTTATTATGTTGAAGGTTTAAGGCATAATCTTTTGAGTGTAGGATAAGTGGTAGATAAGGGATTTCAATTATAGTTCAAGGACGGAAAATGCAAAATCATTAACAGATCTAGTTTGGAGATTGCAATTGGTACATAGATAAAAGGTAATATATTTCATTTGAACTTCGCTGAGAAGATATGTTTGATTACATAGATTGATGAGAGTTAACTATGGCCTAAAAGGCTGTGTATTGTGAAGATCAGTTCAACTAAGGCAGTTAGGGATATACCTAAGATTATGAAGCCCTATATTTCGTTATGTAAAGAATGTCAAATGTGTAAACATGCCAGAACCTCTTTTAGGAGTATACAAGATAAATCTAATGATGTTCTTGATCTTATTCATATTGATTTGTGTGACCCTACTAGAGTTAAAAGTTTTCAAGGTAATAGATATTTCATGCTAATCATTGATGATTATTCCAAAATGATGTGGGTTACTTTTCTAAAAGAAAAATGTGAAGCATTTGAAAAGTTTAAAATCTTTAAGGCTAAAGTGGAAACTAAGACAGGATTGAAGATTAAATATTTGAGGTCAGATCATGGTGGAGAATTCACGTCCGGTGAGCTTAATAAATTTTGTGAGAAGCATGGTATAAGAAGATAATTTTCTGTTGGGTAAAAGTACAAAGCTATGTCACACTTTTATAAAGGAAATGGCCAATGTTGATTCAACTTTTTAAATTAAATCAATAGAAAGTGAAATATATGTTTTGAATTTTGAAATAATGTAAAATAATCAAATTTATATTCTATGTCTATTTTAAGTTTGTAATTTTAATAAAAATTAAAAAAATTATTTGAATATATATATATATATATATATATATATATTATAAAGTAAACACCATAATTTAGTAGCTGAAAAAATGCTAAAATTGAAGTTACACAAGCCACCACACTTTATTTAGTAAAATTACTTTTTTTTCTTGAATTTTTTTTTGTATATTGATAACTTGAAACTTTAGTGCATGTATATATTTTTTACTATTTTTTATAAACATATATTTTTCAAAAAATTTGAAAATTTGCTTGTGCTGAAATATAATTGTTACCAATTTCCACCACCTTTTTTCTTAATTATTTATCCAAATCATAAAAGAATTATATCATCTTGACATAGATTCTTTTGTCTACTGCATCATATTTTTTTTCAAAATTTTTAATAAATTTTAGTATTTTTCCTTAACAAGATGATCAACCTTATATTTTAGTGTTGATGACCTACTTTCAATAAAAATAAAATATAAAACATAAAAACTAATTAAAATATTAAAATATATATATATTGGAAAATTCACTTATAGATCTATAAAAGCATATTTTTACATTTCAAAAAAAATATTATTTATAAGTGTAGGAATTGTTGAAACATCGATTTTTTTTTTTTGTAGTTAGACCAAAACTAGTATAAAATATACATTTAGTAGACACTTCGAATTGGAAAATTTCTGGCCCATATATAACTTAGCTATAATGAATCTATATAGACCATATGTTTGACTAAAATTAATTTTTCATTAGAATTACTTAAATTCACTTGTGTTGATAAGCTAGCCTGAAATGTGACCCAGTTTTGTGTGTTTACCTTGCTCCCTGGACATGTCAACAGAATGGAGTTGTGGAAAGGAAGAACATGACTATCTTGGATGTTGCTAGAACAATGATGATGGAAGCTAGTCTTCCTCATATCTACTGGAGAGAATCAATGAGCACAACGGTTTATACATTCAACATAGTTCATATCAAAGGAGAAACTGGTAAGACACCTTATGAATTATGGTTTGGTAGCACCTATAGTTAAGTATTTCAGAATTTTTGGTTGCAAATGTTATATCAGGAGAGATGATATAATTGGTAAATTTGATCCTAGATGTGATGAAGGTATATTTCTTGGTTATTCTAATGAAAGCAAAGCATATAGATGTTATAACAAGAGATTGCAAAGAATTGTGGAGAGTGCTAATGTTAAAGTAGATGAGTTGAACATAAGTCAAATCAGAGTTTATGAAAAGGAACCTGCAATGGAAATGATTATATCTAAATGGGTAGCACTTTTATCGGAACAAAGTGTTGAACCAGTTACTCCGATAGTATCGGATAATTATATAGTAATTGAAGAACAGGGAAGAGGAACATAAAGTTAGAAGACTCCTAGGTATGTGAGATTGAATCATTCAGAAGATCAAATCATTGGGGATAAGAGCAATGGAGTGATGACAAGAAGAAGACTGAAAACTAATGAGGTATGTTTAATTTCACGAGTTGAACCGGTATCAATAACTGAGGCATGTAAAGGTGAATATTGTTTGAAAGTTATGGAAGAAGAATTAGATCAGATTGAGAAAAATAACACATGGACCTTGGTTCCCCAGCCTATAAATAAAAATGTTATTGGAAGTAAATGGGTTTTTAGGAATAAATTGAATGAGGATGGTCAAGTTATAAGGAATAAGACTAGATTGGTTTGTAAAGGATATTCTTAGAAGGAAAGAATTTATTATGGAGAGACTTTTGCACCTATAGCTAGGATTGAAGCTGTAAGATTATTTCTTGCTTATGTTGCTTATAAAAACTACAAGGTTTATCAGATGGATGTTAAATGTGCATTTTTTAATGGGGATCTTGATGAGGAAGTTTATATTGAGAAACCTGATGGTTTTTCACTATCAGATGATACAAATACGGTTTGCAGGTTAAGGAAAGCTTTATATGGATTGAAACAAGCACCTAGAGCTTGGTATGCAAGGTTGGATAAATATCTTTTGAAGATTGATTTTACTAAGGGAAGTGCTAACAATAATTTATATTATAAGATCATTGATGATGATATACTGATTATTGAAGTATTTGTTGGTGACATTATTTCTGGAGGTGAAGATAAGTTATGCATAGAATTTTTTAAGAATATGGAGAAAGAATTTGAGATGTCTATGATTGGTGAGATAAAAAATTTCTTAGGTTTGTAGATTACTCAAACTGACAAAGGTATTTTCATCTATCAAACTAAATATGAGGAATTGTTGAAGAAATTTGGTATGGGAGATTCTAAACCGGTAAGTACTCCTATGGTTTAGAATCCTACAAGATACTTTTTGCACCAGTAAATCCTACAAGATACAAATCTATGATTGGAGGTCTTCTTTATTTGACTCAGACTAGGCCTAACATTATGAATGCTATTTGCATTGTTTCAAGATTTCAGAGTGATCCTAAAGAAAACCATGAGATTGCGGTGAAAAGGAATTTTAGATACTTGCAAGGTACATCAAAATATGGCTTGTGGTACCCTAAGGATGACAACTTTACTTTGTGTGTTGATGACTGGAAAATCACTTCTGGTGCAGATTTCTTTCTTGGAAAGAAGTTGGTTTAATGGATCAACAAGAAACAGTCAGTACTTCTTTATCTATTGTTGAAGCTAAGTATGTTGTTGCTGGTACTAATTGTACACAAGTTTTATGGATGAAGCAAATATTGAAGGATATAAAGGTGGATTTTGATGCACCAGTAGTTATTCACTATGATAACTCTGCTACTATTGATATATCAAAGAATCTGGTATTTCATTCTAAAACAAAGCACATATCTATCAAGTATAACTTTTTGAAGGAAAGGGTGGAATCAAATGAGGTTAGACTAGTTTATGTGAACACTAAAGAGCAGATTGTAGATATTTTCACTAAACCTTTTCCCAATGAATCATTTGAGTACGCGAGAGACAGATTGAGATTTTCTACCCATCCGGTAGAGACTCAATTGATGCGGTTCAAAATTAGTCTAGATGTACTATCATATATACCATTCATTCTGGCACTGATGTGGGATGCTACTGCTTAGGGGGAGTAGTCAACTTTGTGATTCAGTGGTTTATGTTTTTGCTTTGATATTTTTTATCAGACTTATGGCATTGATGTTAAAGGGGGGGAGATATTGATGTGAAAAAGACAAAGAAAGAGAAAGACAAAGTCAAAGGGGGAGAGATATGAATAAGAAAAGTAAAGGGAAGAGATATTAACATTTAGAGATGTATGTGGGAGATTGTTGGCTATCTTCCATTAGGGGAAGACTTGTTTGGCATTTCTTGGTACTTAGATGTTTTTCACATCTACTATTGCCATCAATGCCAAAGGGGGAGATTGTGGGACATTTGACGAAATTGATTATGTGTTGCATTGATTATTTGTCATTGATGCCAACACTAGCTATTTGGATGCTTTACCAAAATTGTTTTGGTCCTAGTAGGTTGAGTGGTTTCTGGTTAATTTGGATCTGACATGATCCGGCAAGCTCTGGTATAGTTTGGTGATGGAATTGGCTTGTTCGTGATACTCATTCTCATATTTAGTCAGTTGGTTTTGGTCTAGTGATTGGATGCTATCTTGCTTGCTTAGAAACTTAGTTTCTGGTTCTAGCGAGGGTTTCACTGACAGAGCTTTTGATGACAATCTTTGATGAATTGCATAAGTGGTGTTGGTGTAGCTTTTGGTGGAGTTTTAGGATGTTGTTGTTGATCATGTTCGAGACTTGGTAGATGGAGATCATTACTGTAGCATGTGGACCTATACTGGGTCTTAGTTGATCTAGGTTATGGACCGACTTTAATGTAACGTGTGGATTGGACCTCTCGATGTATTTTTGGGATGTCTTATGTTTTGGATATTATTTGTTTAGTCTAAGGCCAACATTGTTTGTAATTATGTAATTGGTTTATTATCTGGTGGCTGACCTAATTGTCTATGGTCAAGGTTTGTATATATAGATATAAGATCTCATTGTAGATCATCATGGTTATGTTAGAGGTCATGGTCAAGGAATGTAATGTGTGAATAATGTAATATCATTCAGGCAGAGGATTTGGTCAATAATTGGAGATTAAATTGGGTTTATGTAAGAGGATTTAATCCTTCGGTATTGAGCTTAATCGAAACTGTACTCAGGCATAGGAGATGTTATATTTTGTAGTTGAACACTTCTCCTGATTTTAGTCTGGATTTCTATGTTAGGATTCCCAAAGATACTGAGAGGGGAGGTGAATCAGTATCTAATGAGTAAATGGATTTTTTGAACTTATTAAGTAAATTGCATTCCAAAACAATGTACCGGTAAGCAAGAATTAATGCAGTAAAGAAGAACAATAAACACAACATAGAAAGAACACCATAACACAATATTTTTGGCGAGGATAACCGGTGTGGGAAAAACCTCGGTGGGATTTGTGACCCACAATATTCACTCACTGGCCAATAAATCAATATTACTTACAATAGGTGGTGCTTGCACATGCAGGAAGACTCACTGCCTAGAGCTCACTACTCAATTACAAAAGAAGTCTCACTGACTTACAAAAGTGGATTATAGAAATACAAAGTGATGTACTACTACAAAAAGCATCTACTATGCTAGGTTCAATACCAGTTTAAGCTCTTACAACAATCATAAACCTTACTCCAAAATCTACCTTATTATTCGCTCATCATATCCATCTATCATATGTCGTATCTCATCTTCTTACAAAATGTTCTCCAAGATCTCATACTTATATAGGAGCCTTATTACAATATGCCATGTCAGCTTACAAAAAGATATTACAATTAAATACAATATGCAATAAAAAAAATCATGTCGGCTAGGGTGTCGGTAAACATCTTTGTCGCTGTTAGTGAACTATCTGCCGGTGCTTGCCATCAATGGCAATACCTTCAATCACCTACAATTTCTCATTGGAGTGTGCATTTTCCAACAATCTCCCCCTTTGGCATTGATGGCAACACCCATGAGAAAAAGTGAAAAATATATCCAAAATTTGTTGTCCAAAAATCTTACCAAAAATTGTGCCAAAATTGTATTCTCCCCCTGAGCAGATGATCTCTTGTGTCATCATTTTTCTCATCTCTACTACTCCCCCTTTGAAATCAATGACAAAGGCTGTCAAAAATGTCAACTGAGTGTAATTCTCAGCTGGATCCCTGTAACTGGTTGGTTACAATCTGATATAGATCTGCGAGTGAAAAATTTAAGCTCTGAGTGAATGTTTCACTATCCTTCAAAGTTGCTTATGTCCTTTGTATTGTACCGGTGAGTATGTGCATTTTCTCTTTTGGTGTCTTTAGTCCTGGAACAAGTGCCTCTAAAATCTATTTTCTCAAAGAGATGAGGATGTCAAGTTTCGAACCAAGTCTGCATTTGAGTTCCTTAGCCTTGAATTTTATTTTCTCCTTCTCTTTTTCAAACATTTAAATTTTCTCTTCAATGCCTTCTATTTCCTTCTCTATTATTGATATGGGTTCTGATGAACCGATGAGATTATCAGAAATATCATTTATTTCTTTCTGTACTTTGTTGATCTCTTTATCTATATCAACTGTCAAAATGTTAGTCTTACATGAATCTCTGTAAAACTCTTTAAATTCAATTATTATTTTTCCTAGTGCTAGTAATAGGGTATCAATGTGTTCCTTGCATCTATTTATTGTTTCATCAAAGAATCTTTCTTTCTCTTTATTCATTTTCTCACTGAATGTCTCCTCATTAATTTAATCAACTGTTACTAAGTTACCGGTGATATATTTAGACAATGTGTCTAATTGGCTTAAAGAATCTTTATTTTCCACATCGCACTTGGGTGCAATCAATTTCAAAATGGGGATGGTATCATCTATAGCCTTGTATGCAAGTGCATTGCAATCTGTTATTTTCTTGATGGAATCCAAAACTACCTCTGTTACATTTGTCAGTCTGAATTCTGTTAAGGAGGAACTAGATGATTGTCCAACTGCCTTAACAATCTGCATTTCGCCAGTGTGAGTAACCTCTTTTCTTATGTTGACTTCTAGTAGGTCAGTTTGAGTTTGCATCTCAACTAGCAAAGGCTTGGGTTTCTCAGCTATTGTCGGTGGCATTGTCTCTGTCTGAACCTTTACCTCAACCTTTTTCTCTTCAGATTTCTCATTGTGTACCTCTGTTGGCTTCTCTGAGCTTTCTACTGTCGATTTCTCTAATGTGGTCTCAGTGTTTACTACTAGTTTCTCAGTATGCACCTCTGAACTATCTACTGTCGGTATCTAAACTGGTTTTTCAGTGTTATTAGTAGTTGGTTGCTCAATGTGTGCATCAATTACTATTCCAGTACCAGGGGGATCAACTGATTGTTCAGTATGTGTCTCAGCCCCAATCTCAACATTTTCAATTGGTTTCTCAACATGTGTTTCCACTGCAATGTTCTCAGCCAGTGGCTCAGTTGTCACATCTTTCTTCTTAATGGTTTCCTTATCAACCACAATGTTAACCTCTTCTGTATCAATGTTCATTATATATAACACCTCTGAATCAAGATTGGTGTGTTCATGTGTAGTCTCCATACTCTCAATATTTTTAGTTACCAATGGTGTATCAATAGTCTCAACCAGTGGAGTATTAGAAGGAGGTGGGGGAAAATTTGCAACTACTTTTATGCTTGGAGGGCCGCCTACCTTGCCTTTACCTTTGTCCTTATCCTTTTGATAGACTCTTGAATTAATGCAGTAAATAAGAACAATAAACAAAACATAGAAAGCACACCATAACACAATATTTTGGCGAGGAAACCCGGTGTGGGAAAAACCTCGGTGGGATTTGTGACACACAATATTCACTCACTGGCCAATAAATGAATATTACTTATAGTAGGTGGTGCCTGCACATGTAGGAAGGCTCACTACCTAGAGCTCACTACTCAATTACAAAAGAAGTCTCACTGACTTACAAAAGTGGATTATAGAAATCCAAAGTGATGTACTACTACAAAAAGTATTTGCTATGATAGGTTCAGTACTGGCTTAAGCTCTTACAACAATCATAAACCTTACTCCAAAATTTGCCTTATTATTCGCTCCTCATATCCATCTATCATATGTCCTATCTCATCTTCTTACAAAATGTTCTACAAGATCTCATACTTATATATGAGTCTTATTACAATATGCCATGTCGTCTTACAAAAAGATATTACAATTAAATACAATATGCAATAAATAAAATCATGTCAACTAGGGTGCTGGTGAACTATCTGCCGGTGTAGAGTCTGTCGGTGTCAGTGCCTGCCGGTTCCATAGGATTGCAAGGTTTCCATCAATGAAAATACCTTCAATCACCTACAATTTCTCATTGGAGTGTGCATTTACCAACATTCTATGTAGTCACTGAGGCTCCTTTTATGATGAGCAGTGCGCTCTAGGCTGTTGGCCTTCCTTTAAGTGTAGGCTGCTCAATTGTAATTCACATACTTGTTGCAAAAGTATTATCTAACTATGGGTAGGCTTCCCATCGTGTTTTTTGCCTTTACCGGTTTTTCCACATATAAATCTTGGTATCATGTGGATGGCTCTTATTTTGTGATTATTGTTTATGCTTAATTGGTTTAACTGCTATTCTGGTATTAATGTTTTGGGTTTCGGTATTAAATTTTTAAATTGGTAATAATTCTTGTAATATGTGACAACTGCTTCACCCCCCCCCCCTCTTAGTTGTCTTCTGGTTATTTGAACTATTTAACATTTGGATGAGAATATTCCAATGTTATGACAAAACTAGAGCAAGTGGTGTGCATGGCGGTGAGGTTCATGCATTATTTCTCAACATACTTCTCCTTGATGTTGAGACTCACAATTTGATCTCAAGGCTTCAAAAACGTGATCTTTCTAATTCAATGTGACCTTGTTAGTACAAGATAACTGAATATTGAAAAATCTAAACCTTAATAACACAATGTACAATATTTACATCCATCGATATTTATATATCCACTTAGACACTTCTTATAGAAGTTAAGAAGCCATTTACTCATATCTCTCCTTGGGAGATCACAAGTATTTCTCTTCATTTTTCTAAGATAGGGAAGATTCATATTTCTCCAAATTGTATGACACCTTTCAATGTACCAATCATCACAAGAAGTCATCAGCCACTTGACTCAAACATCTAAACTTTGTTTAAACACCATCATTTTTCACATTCAAACACTTACTCTTATACAACCTTTTGAAGATACCTATAACCCTTTTCTAACTAGATCCCTCAATCCATCCATAATCAATATACATACAATGTTTCATATATTATTCATTCCACTCTTTTTTCCAACATTATTTTTCAAAGTGATTATTCAACCCTCAAATTATACAGGAGTAAAGATCCTAACATTTCTCCTTCTCATTACCTTCTTTATAACAACGAGAATATGAAATCCATTCTATTTTTTAAATTATGCATTAAAGTTTTATACCCGCAACATTGAATTTCTACCATTCTTACCATATCCAATACCTTCATGCTTTGGCCTCATAACTATCTAAATTGAATCTCTTATCCCTTTCCCATTATTTCTCAAACCTTTTCCATCATAATTCATTTTCTTCATGATCTGCAAGCCAACATTCCTTTGAAAATAAGTTTTAATATCAGTATCACAAATTGAAAAGTTTGTAGATTTGGGCACATGATCCTTACCTTTAACTTCACACTTTTTATCTAAACAAATATTAGTTATATCGCCCATATCAAACAAAGAACATAAGTCATTTGTATTACATGTGATATTACAAATCCAAGTCTTTGACTTTAGATTATAATTCTCTTTTTTTGATAACTTTTAATTATTTTTATGAATCTATGTTCTTGTTTTTGACTTGATCAAAAACTTCAAAATTTTCTTTACTTCTCCATTCTCCTTTTTAACTTTCTCCAATTATTTTTGAAGAATATTATTTTTACATGAATTTTCATATATATCCTTCCTCAACTACTTTATAGTTTCTACCAATTTTGAATTAGACCTTATATGTTCCACCAATTCATCTCTCAAAAAATATCTCACACATTAAACTTGTAATTTTTTTCACTATTTTACTCTTCCCATTAGAACAAATATTTTATTTATCAAAAAATTACTTTATGGTTAAATTGAGTTGTGGCTCCACAATTTCCTCTGACCTCACAAACTTCTTTATACTTATTTGATTTACTATCTAGGTTCAATGAATCTCTGCTTTTGGTTGGTTGCTCTGGCTAGGGCAAACGGTCTTCCTCTTACTCAAAAACATGGCTTCCCAAATTCTATATTTATGTTTTAACAAAAATTCCATTTTTAATGATATTGGAAAAAACCAATACAATGATTACCTTTATTATTCTACACAATCCTTACATACACTAAACTGCAATATCATTCTTAAAATTGGCAGCTAGCTTCATAATTGATCATATTGTAGCTAGAATAATAATTGGTTCATTGTAATCCTCGTCATTTAATTTATTAGTTTAGAGTGGTGTCTATGGTTGCACATGAAAGAGAAGAAAACAAATTGCTTGGCAATGTCTAATATATAGCACACTTGTGAGAATGGAAAGATAGTCTAAAACACACTTACAAGAATTGAAAAAAGAACACTTGCATGAAAGGAAATACTAATATATCTCATATTTTCAGGAATTGAAAAGGAAAATCTAATTCACACTTGCTGGAAATGAAATTCTTGCTTCAATCAAATTTTCTTTATAAATTTGGAAATTCATTGTTTGAAATAAAACTAGAAACTATCGTATTTCCTCAAGCTAAAAGAAGCCTTTCTAATGACCTCATTTAATAGATAGATTAAATTTTTTTATAGAATAATTATTTCATACCTACCTAATCAATGCACTAAGAATGTGGATCAAAAATCCTATTTTTAAGGGTTCAATCATCAAACTTTTAGTAAACTCAAATTGTTGTCCATCATCATGCAACATTTGTCTCAAATATTTTATGTCATTAGTTGCTAATTCCCTATTTTGAAACTCACAAAACTCTTTAATGGTTTGGTAGCCTTTGATTTCATCTTTCCAAATTATTTTGATATTTTTAATTTTAACTCTTCAAGTGCTTATTTTTATGTACCCATCCATCTAAACTTTTCTTATACTCCTCCTTACAATGATTGTTTTGAAGGTCAAGACAAATGTGAAAATCAAAGCACAAATATGCAATAAAAATTTGTCAACCCGATGAAGATATGTAGCTCTATGATATTTCTTGGAGAGTGCCAATCTTTAATCACTTGTATCTTATTAGGATCAACATGAAAACCTTCATTATCAATAACATATCCCAAATATTTAATACGTTGTATTCCATAATCTACCACTTATATTTATTAGCATAGAGACAATGGTATTGCAAAGTTCAGATTACTTGTTCCACATGTTTCATATTCTCATCCCAAGTTTTTCTAAAGATGAGTATATTATCTATATATATAACTATAAAACAACTGGTGAATAGACTAAGCACATTATTCATCAACCTCAAAAAAATAGTTGGAGCATTGGTTATGCCAAAAGGCATGACTAACCATTAAAATGATACTTCCTTAGATTTGAATGTAGTCTTCTACACATTTGATGGATCAATTAGTTCTTGATGGTACCAATATTTTAGATCAATTTTGGTGAATAATTTAGCTCCTCTAAGCTGGTCCAAAAGATCATCTATCCACATAATTGGATACCTATTTTTTATAGTGATTTTATTCAATGCTTGGTAGTCAATACAAAGTCTCCTTGTCCTATCCTTTTTCTTTGCAATAAAATTTGGGCTACCATATGGTGCTTCACTTGGATGAATGTACCCTTTCTCTATTAAATCTTGAATCTATCTTGTGATTTCATAATTTTCTAAAATTGATCTCCTATACATTGGTTAATTAGGTAATGGTGTTCTCGGTATCAAATTAATGGAGTTATTAACTTGACGGTTTGATCGTACCCTACTTGGTAACTCAAATACATTCTAATATTTTTTCAAATTTGGTCTATTTTTCTTTGTCATTTTGTTATATAGTGATCATTGCCCCATGTGAGTTACACACAACTGATTTATTTTCCTTAGGTCGAATCATGAGTAATACAGTAGCATCATAAATTATCATTGAGCCAATTTACACCTCATGTTTGTGCCCCTAATTTAGCACATCTCCCCCTCATCTTCTATTTGGGTCCATTTAATGCCTTAGCTCTAGTTTTGATGCCATATACACCTAGCAAATAAATCTCTAGAGGGGTATCCTCCTCTCTAGGCCTAAATTTTGGTGTTTGATTAAGGAGTAATAGGGTGCTAGTGCCTTGGTCGTAGGACCGAAGCACCCAGTGCCCTATACCTCCTCAATAGGGTCCATTTTTCAAATGAAGGATGGGACCTACCTCTCTGTTGGAAATGAAATAGGGGGCTCTATATGACTCTTGGAGGTTGGCCTAATCAGTAAATTGACATAGGATCTCATATGTAAAGACATAGATTAATTTATTTTAATCTAAGAAGTCTCCATAACCAAGCAATAAAGCATTCAAGAATTAAAGCATCCATCATCAAGCATTTCCATATATCTTTAAGGCTACATATTCTTCATTCAACCACTTTAGAGAAAAATTGCATCATTCATATGCAAGCATGTTTGTGTGATTAGGGTTTTTTCACGTTCATACAATTTCATACAACATATGTGATTACATTCAATAAGGAAAGCATCATTGTCAATCATTGTAGATCAAAGGTATATCTTTACATTATTTTATTTAGTATTTGCAATATTTCATTCAAGGTTAATTCCTAAGTTGAGGTTTGACTTAGGAAAACCTCTATTCCCAACCTATTTCCCCTCTTTTATGTGTTTAGAAAGTGGGTATAGAGTTGTGATCTTCAAGATTAGCTTTATTTACAGTGAAATAGATTCCCCTTTGGAAGACAAAAAGTGTGGAGGACTGGAGCGATGGGCATACTGGTCCTAACATTTTAGGAGCTCCTTGTGGGAACATACCCACATACATTTACATTCCTTATATCTAGGTTTGTGGCTTGATTCAATAACTATAGCTCATTGTTCATGCATTTTTACCTTAATTTCCACACATTTACCCTAATTTTAGCATTTTAGAATTCAACTTAATAGAGGGAATAAAATCCAAATCAAGTAAACCTAATAAGGATTCTCAGCCCTATCCTTGTTTATATGTGGCTAGATCTATTGGTTTCATCCCTCTTTCAATGACATAGTAGATAAGTAAAAAATAGTGGCTTTCATATATCTAAATGTGAAAACCCTAATATTTTCACCATTACAAATATAAAAGATCCATTTTGAGAAAACAATCATCTATATTTTTTGCACTAATTGTAGATTGTGCTAGACTTACTTGAGGTATTTGCTACTATTACTCACCAAGTTTGATATTAACACTACATGGTGTATATTCATATACACCATGATGCTAATACATGTATGGATGCCTGAATAAATCATCACAAACATATAAAGGAGCCACATCATAAATAATTTCATCTTTGAATGGTTTGATGGAATACAAACGATGAAATTTATTGTTCACTTGAATATATTTCCCTTGATTTACTAATCCTGTAGAGTAGGGTTGTGGGTATGTTGTTTTTAAATTTAATCTTTTCATGGTCCTAGTAGAAATTGAGCTCTTTTGGTTTCAATAATGAACAATTAAGTGTAAAGATTTATCTCCTAACCAACAATGAAACAATCTCTCCTCATCTTCACACTGTAATATTTTTTCACTAATTGCCATAGCATATGGGTTTTCTTCAATGACCTACTCACTTTTCTTTTGCTTAAAAAGGTTTGTTACTAATTATTTAAGATCAAAATTTTCTCTACGTGTCTCCATAGTTAGATTTTTTTATATTTTGAAAATATTTAGTGTTATTAAAGAAAATTTTATGAAATTCACACAACAAATTATATCTTATTGTGTTTTCTTTGTACCGTGTGTCTTCTTTATGTTGAACCCAAGGTAGGATTGAGACGGGGGGAATAAGTCCAACTAAAATAATTATTGCAATAGTTAAAGAATTAACCAACAACACATATCAACACATGAACAACAAGATTTATATGTTGAAAAACCATGGTGGGAGTTAACTCACAAGAATATATCCATTATGAATTAAAATTATTACAAAAGGGAGCTCATTGTTCCATGTTGGCATTTTTGATGATTATGTTGTGATTGTCATTGATGGACACACACTTGCATTGAGATCATTTTTGTATGTATGAGTTATGCTCAACCGACAATTGTTCCAACCGGTATGATGCATTATAGTCCTTAGACTATTGGTGTTTTGCAGAAAGTGATTACCGATCTGAAGCGGTATGTAGAGCCCAAGCAGTTCGAGGAACTCAAGCGGTACGAAGGACCAAAGCGGTATAATACATATTTGCCAGTCTTCATTTTGTCAAACTAGCACCCGGCATTTTTCTTGAACTGGTAATACTCTGTGATGAGTTACCAACCAACATTTTGTGATAAGTTACCATCCACCGATTGTTTGACAGTGCTGACACTTTAGCGGTTCTTTTTGTGTCGTGTTACCAGATATGTCTAGATGCATTGAACCTCAGAAATTGTAATGTAATCCTATTGGACCGACATTAAATCAGATTCCTTTATAAGGACATCATGTCTAGGGTTTTAGGTTGTTGATAATGTTGTTGTTGCAAAAGTTGATATTGCAGCTAGGGTTTAAGGTGGTTGAGGAGTTAGAGAGAGTATGAATGTGTAGAAAACTGTAGTAATGCTGGAATGCATTAGGAACGAGCTATCAAGGATCTAACCAAGCAGTCTATGCTATTAGCTAGATCAATCACTTGTTGATTACTCACATCTTCGACAAGTCTGTAGCCCTTAACCGGGTAGGCCCAAAAGCCTTTTGTAAATCCTCTAACAAGGTGGTTCACATCTATGGATCTAAAATCCTCTAGTAAGGTAGTCTTTAATCGAACTTATCTCCTAATAGAGATTGAGATTCCTAACAGGATCTGTTCTGGTAAAGAACATGGTAAGACCTTAATCAGTTTGACCTTAACCAGTCTGGTTCCTATTCTGCAGATAGTTACTTGTGAGTTCCATCTCACCGTGGTTTTTCCCATTTGGGTTTCCATGTAAAAATCTCTTATGTTATGGCATTTTTGCTTCTATGGGTGAATGCATTATTAGCTATTTGGTTTGCATGTGTGTTAACCGGTTTGTCTACTAAACTGTTTTACCGGTTTACTGTTAGTCTTGCAAAGTGTTTAAGTGCAAAGATTTTTGGCATAATAATTCACCCCCCCTCTTAGTATTCATCAATTGGTATTAGAGCCTACCTTTCTATAAGTTTAACCACTTGGAAAGAGATATGGGGGAATACACATTGAGAGAACTTATTCATCGGCTCACTCAGTTTGAGAAAGCCTATGATGATCTTATGGTAAAATACAAGGCTTCTTAAGCAAAAAGGAGAGAACATGCAGAAAAGATGATGGAGCTATTTGAAAATATCTCCTTTGATGAAGTGGACATGGAAGCCCTAATTCAAGAAGTTGAAAATTTGAATGAATCCAATTCCAACCTGAGAAAAGAATTGGAAGGACTGACTATTCGAATGTGTCAAGAGCTTGAGAACTAGAGGAAAGCTGAAGATCTAGTCGAAGACAAAGATCATGAAAACTCCAAGTTGAAGCAAGAGATCAGTGCCCTAACTGCTCAACTCCATGAGAGCAAAATGGAAAAGGAAGACATGCAAGGAGAACTAAACATTGCCATCTCTGAGAATGAAAACCTGATGGAAACAAATGCTACCATTTCCAGAGAACTCTCTGAGTTAAAGGAAATACTTGCTAAGTTCAACAAGAGTACTGTCAAGCTAGAGCAAAAGCTTGAGTCTGCCAAACCTATCAAGAATACTGATCGACTTGGTTATTTTGGTCATGAGGAAGGTGAGACCTTTGGTAAAAGTGTTGGAGCATCAAAGAAACAACTGGCATCAAAGAATAAAGGTAAGAAAAAGTTTAAACCTATTTGCTTTAACTGTCTTAAAGAAGGACATACTGCCAATGTGTGTAGGAGTAAGGCTTACAATAATTTTCCTTATTTTCTAAAAGATAAGCCAAGATCCTATAGATTCAATGGTAACTATTATGCATGTAACAAGTTTGGGCATAGAGCATCTGAATGCAGGTCTGTTATGAATAACACTAGAACATAGCCTCAGAGGACCTAAGGAGTTGGTCCTGAACCTTTTGTGAACCAGAATCACAACCGGTTTAATGTCTTCAATCATCAGCCAAGAAGTGGTGGCCATCAAGCAACAACCAGATGGAGAGAAAACTATATGGTCTGTCATGGTCATGGTCAAAATGCTGCAACATGCAGGAGGAAGAATGACAACATGAATAATGGACCTTGGAAGCACCTGGACTAGTCTGCTATCACTGGAACAAACCAGGTCACATTGCCAGATTCTGTAGATCAAAAAAGAACATATCTAATGATATATTGGTCACTCTGAAATGAAACATTGATGTTGACACTATTCAAGCAGACATGAACAAATCCTGGAAGAAGAAACTAGCGGTGTTACAAGAGGAACTGCTTTCTGCACCTAGTGTGGAAATCACAAAACTGGCAAACTAAGCTTCAGTAAAGCTTAGGGGGAGAAAATGGTGAAATGTTTCGAACCCTCAGTTTACACCGGTAAAAGACCTTAACCGGTATGCGATACCTATCAATAGGCGGAAGACCAGAAAAGGTAAAAGGCAAATTAGGGTTTACGCCCTAATGATGGAGCATTAATTGTGGTAGGTGAGGAATATGTTTAAAAGGATTTTTCAAATCATTTCTCACTATAAGTTTTTGAAGCGAAGGAGGTTTTTGAGTGCAGAGTGATGACAAAGCAATTTGTGTTGAGATTTTGAGAAATTGAGAAACCGCGAAGGAGATTCAAATTCAAATTGCAAATGGCCAAGTGAAGAACGTAAAGCGGTGATTCTGCAACCAACGGAGTGTGAAGTGAAGGAGAATCTGAAAGCCCTAAATTCACATGTATAAAAAGGTATTTCTCGAGTTTTTTTTAAAGATTTCTATCATGGCTTCCGCATCTCATACCAGTTCTAGTGCATCTATCGAGTCTGCAAGTTTTATTCAACGCAAGTCTAAGTATAATGCCCTATCAAAAGTTCTAGCTGGTGTTATAGTAGAAGAAGGGATTTCTGATTACATAGATTGCAAGATTGAAGACCTAGGGTCTCTAGCTATCCACTCCCAGCTAGGTTTGTTCTATGGACAAGATAAAAAGATCAAACCGAAGTATAGTATCTTGGAGAAGAAGAAGCTCCACAATGTTGTTTATTTCCTAGAAGATTTCACAGATGATCACATTAGGATCATTTTGAGCAGAGTTCATGGTGACAAGATGTACCTGGAAAGAACACATGATATAACACCTCAAGCAATTCATGCTGTCATCGATTTCTGGAATAAAGGGGAAATGTCAGCCCTAAGGATGGTAAGCAAAACTGAAATGTCCAAGCTCGCCAGTTCAGTGAGCGACTCACGAGGTATGACCATCAATTCTATCAAAGATGATCTGGTGAAATATGCATGTATGGTGATTGGATACCGAACATTCTCAGCCAGTAGAATTAACTCTGTATCTACTACAGCGGTAAATGCCTCTTACCGGATGATCAAGGAGGATGCATCATTTGACCTATGCACCAATATGCAAAGGCAACTCCTATTGAATCTAAAATCTATCAAATAGGATAATGCATTAAGGTTCAAGTTTGGACAACTACTGGTTGGGCTATTCTTTTACTTCCAAGGCTACTTTCTAGGAGTAAGTGATGTCCAATGGTCTACTGACCAACTGGTAACCAAGCAAATCAAGGAAAGCATTCAAGTAGTTGGAACCAACTACCCTAAAGTTCTGAACAAGTACTTTGATGAGTTTAAATGTAAAATGAGTCAGAGGGTGAGAATATCAAGGGACATTGTTAAGAAATATGAAGATGATATCTGTTTCACCATTAAAGTGGATCAATGCATAATGGAGGTTGTTGAGCCCAGATAGGAGGAAGTGGAGCCTATGGGCTATGAGGTAATGAATGATATGTTGGAAGGGTATGCCTCTACCCTTATTGCCTCACCGCTTGATCCAAAGGCAAGGAGAACTGGCACCTACCTAGAAAGGGTAACATTGGTTGAGGAACCTTCAGCAAAGAAAGGAAAAGAACCTTCAGTAAAGAAGGCAAAAGCAGTGCCCTCAACATTGGCACCGGCTACTACAGCTAGTCCTAAAGTGACCAAGCGGTCACCAGCTAAAAAGAAACCGGAAGCAGCACCTGCTAAAGTCTTCAAGAGAAAGAGGAAGACAAGGAATGCCTCTCTAGACTCAGAAGAAACTGTGTCTGAGGAAAAACCCAAGAAGACTCATCAAGCAAAGAAAAAGACAAAGAATGAACCGACATCATCAGCACCGGTAAATATTGACATCTCCTCGTACAAACCTTTGACACATTGTGAAAGAACTATCAAAAACATTAGGAGAAAAGTGTTGAATGATTTGATTGATTGCTTTGATGACTTTAATGATGATGAAAAGGAAGCGGTAGAAAAAGAAATTATTCAGTATTTATGTCTTAATGACCAGTCGCCTTCAGAAATTAGAGCTGAGACACCGAATTCTTTGTATAAATCCTTAGACAATAAATGGCACATTGCCATAGAGCAGGAATAGGAAATGAGAGAAAAAAAATTTGTTGAACATTTTCTTGATGTATCAAATTCAGAACTGTTCAAAGTAATGAACAAATACAAAGGCCTCTTCTTCATGAGAAGAAGAAGACTCCTGTTACTAGAAGGGAAGGGTAAAGAAGTGCTCAAGAATACACACACCCTTACTTTAGATGCCTTGAAGATGCATCAAGGGGATGAAGCCAACAAGAAGGCTGATCAAGAACTGGCAATAACTAAACCGGATGAAGTGTTTGATGATGAAGGAAATCTAGTTACTAAACTGATTGACACTATTGATGTTGATGCTCTGGATGGAGAAGATATTGCTTAGGGTACACCATCAGAAGCAACAAGACAGGCTAAATAGGAAATAAAGAAAAAGGAAATAGAGGACAAAAATGAGGAAGCAAAGAAGCAAGCGAAGGAGAAGAAGAAGAAGAATGAAGAGGAGAAGAAGAAGAAGAATGAAGAGGAGAAGAAGAAAAAGGATGAAGAGGGGAAGAAGAAGAAGGACGAAGAGAAGAAGAAGAAAAAGGATGAAGAAGAAAAAAAGAAGAAGGATGAAAAGGAGAAGAAGAAGAAGGAAGAAGATGAGGAGAAATGGAAACAGGAAGAGAAGAGAAAAGAAGAAGAAAAGAAAAGAAAAGAAGAGGATGAGAAGAAGAGAAAGGAAGAGGAAAAGTGGAAGGAAGCAGAAAAGAAGAAGGAAGAGGAAGATAAGGCAGAGGAGAAGAGGAAGGAAGTAGAAAAGAAGAAAAAAGAGGAGGAAAAGGAAGAGGAAAAGAGAAAAGAAGCAGAGAAGAAGAAGGTAGAGGAGAACAAGAAAGCTAAAGTGGCAAAGAGCATGCAGATGGAGACACCTAAGGCAACTGGCAATCAAGCCAAACCAGTTGACCTTACTAGTCCTATTGACCTCCAGTCTGCAAGTGAAATGGAGCTAAAGCAGAGCATCAAAGTTGCCCAAGAATGACTTGAAAACATACGGAGGAAGAAGGAGCATGATGTAATTCAAGCGGCTATGGACACTCTTACCGGTTTGATACCCGGTACTAACCTTCCCAACACTGAATCATCACTAGCTAAACTTAAGCTCCTATGCACAGTAGTGGATGATCAGGTGTAGAGCCTAGAAGAGGCAGCAGAGGCAAATGTCAAGAAAGAGCATCAAAAAGCTCTTAATACAGCTCTAGTAAAGAAGTTGAATGAGCTCTGGTCTGAACTGCGAAAAAAACAAAAGGATATAAGGGACGCTCTAGATGAGGGGAGTCTACTACTCAGCAAGATCTGCCATCCCCATCTGTTCTATGATGATGTGCTAGCTCATAAGCAAAAGATTCAAACAGACTTGCAGTCCTACATGAGCACATTCAAGCCACCTTATGATTCCTTTACAACTTATGGGCAAACTGTTCACCGGTTTCACGTCCAGTTAGCAAAAATGGAGCAAGAGATCAGCACCCGGTCTAGAGATTTGCAGGAGCTACAACTAGTTCTACTCCCACGATTGCAAATTGTTCAGAAGTACTATCTAAACCTGGATGCCTTAACAGTGACATAGGAGATGAGCACAATTGATGCCATGGAAGAACAGGTCTCCCAGATGCAGACAGAGAAAGAAGTAGCCACCTCCCTACTTGAGTCCTGGTCTTTATCGATGAAACAATTCTTGCAAGACTTTAAATCTATTTTTGACAAGTATTATTCCTTATTGTCATAAAATTTTATTATTTTAATATCAATGAAAATAGGGTTGTTCAGCTATACTTTGTCATTGTTTGCAAAGGGGGGGAAGAATTCTATTTGGGAGAAGTATAGGGGAGAAGTATCTGGTAATCAAAATTTTGATATATGCTCTGAATATCTCAATGTTTATCCTCTATATGCAAAATTGTTATACATTGTATTGTCAAAGGGATAGTGTATATGCTTAAGGGGAGCAATTTTGCTAATAGGACGATTTTGTTGTAAAACACTTAGATGTCAAAATTTTATTTTCCTAAGTGGTACCATCAATGCCAAAGGGGGAGATTGTTGGCATTTTTGATGATTATGTTGTGATTGTCATTGATGGACACACACTTGCATTGAGATCATTTTTGTATGTATGAGTTATGCTCAACTGATAATTGTTCCAACTAGTATGATGCATTATAGTCCTTAGACTATTGGTGTTTTGCAAAAAGTGATTACCGATCTGAAGCGGTATCTAGACCCCAAGTAGTTCGAGCATCTCAAGCGGGTCAAAGGACCAAAGGGGCAGAATACATATTTGCTAGTCTTCATTTTGTCAAACCGACACCCGACATTTTGCTTGAACTGGTATTTTATATGAACCGGTAATACTCTGTGATGAGTTACCAACTGGCATTTTATGATAAGTTGCCATCCACTGATTGTTTGATGGTGCCGACACTTTAGCGGTGCTTTTTGTGTTGTGTTACCAGATATGTCTAGATGCATTGAACCTAGGAAATTGTAATGTAATCCTATTAGACCGACATGAAATCAGATTCTTTTATAACAATATCATGTCTAGGGTTTTAGGTTGTTGATAATGTTGTTGTTGCAAAAGTTGATATTGCAGCTAGGGTTTAAGGTGGTTGAGGAGTTAGAGAGAGTATGAATGTGTAGAAGACTGAAGTAATGCTGGAATGCATTAGAAATGAGCTATCAAGGATCTAACCAAGCAGTCTGTGCTATTAGCTAGATCAATCACTTGTTGATTACTCACATCTTCGACAAGTCTATAGCCCTTAACCGAGTAGGCCCAAAAGCCTTTTGTAAATCCTCTAACAAGGTGGTTCACATCAGTGGATTTAAAATCCTCTAACAAGGTAGTCTTTAATCAGACTTATCTCCTAACAGAGATTGAGATTCCTAACAGGATCTGTTCTGGTAAAGAACATTGTAAGACCTTAACCGGTCTGGTTCCTATTCTGTAGATAGTTACTTGTGAGTTCCATCTCACCGTGGTTTTTCCCATTTGGGTTTCCATGTCAAAATCTCTTGTGTTATGGTGTTTTTGCTTCTGTGGGTGAATGGATTATTAGCTATTTGGTTTGCATGTGTGTTAACTGGTTTGTCTGCTAAACTGTTTTACCGGTTTACTGTTAGTCTTGCAAAGTGTTTAAGTGCAAATATTTTTGGCATACTAATTCACCCCCCCCCCACTCTTAGTATTCATCATTCCATACATGCTATCCAAGGTTAACTGCTCATGGAGAAAGATACAAAAGAGGACTTGCAAAACTTGAAGTTAACTGGACACAAGGAAAGATACAAAAAACAAAATGATCTAAAAAGGAGGATCTCCTTATCATGAAGTTTTCCTTGAAATTTGCATCAAGCAACCAAAATCCACACACACACAACTCTAATCTCAACTACAACACTTTGTCTCATAGCTCTCGGTCATAGTCTCAACATAGCTTGCATATCATTCGAACACAACTCTTCTTTACCTCTCATGCTTCCTCTGATTTTTTCTCTTCACCACGTCTTCTACACTGTCTTGCATCTCATATCACCATACAACTCAAACACAGATATCCTTATATACAAGATAGATCATCAAAGATTGAACCAAATCGACCTAAATCAAAATATACTGTCCAAACTAAAAAAATCCATGCAAATCTACTCTCGAAGAAAGAGAGGACCAAAAAACATCTTCTAAAGATCAATTTAGTAATCCACAATCACCAAAGCCAAATTGACAACATATCCACACACTATGCATTCATATAAGCAATTACCAATCAAAACATAAGCTCCAATACAAATAACTCAAATTTGGATCTCCACATGCTATGGTGAGACCCATAACATATTAAACACACTTCTATAAATCATATTCGGACCTAAGGATAGGACTAACATAGAATCTCACAACTAGCAATGATTAATACCACAACACCTAGAGAATACAAATATGTTTTTCGACCACATAACCAACATATCCATGATATCAAAACCATAACTAATGAAGATAAAAATAATAATCAACACTAAAAATAGATTCCAAATCCAAGCACTTTCAAAACAACCAACAAAATAGTTGCATCGATAATAAGATAACAAGATAACTCTATATCATAGACATTTCAAACCAAACTGGAATAAGTTTGTCATCAATGAGAACCATAGCAATATATCAAATCATACTTCCAAAAATATCCCCCTTTGTCTTTGATGACATCAAGTGTTCTTTTCTATTGTCTATCATGTTTTTTATTATATTAGTAGGGACAAGGCCTTGAACCTTAGAAACAATAAAATCATAGAACAATAGCAAAAACCCTGGCTATAGCTAGCCAGTCACAACGAGCCACATCCAACCCTAAAAAATGATAAAAAAAATTAACATGTCTCTATAACTAAACATGCTAACTCTAACTAACCACCATCTACCTATCATAATAAAAGATGAGCATTTCTGAATTTAAACATAGTAACAACAATCATCATCAAAATAAAGTCCAGTTTAAGTGGCACACAGGCTCAATAGAGCATACACACTATCAAGACTATTAACTTCCTATACCTAGTAATGTACTTAACTAAAATAAGGGAGAATTGTCTAATCATTATTGATCAAGTTGCAGTTAAGATAAATCTTGTCGCTCGAGTGTCATTTGCTTCTCTTTCTTGCCTTTAGTGCTTCCACTTTCTTCCCTTTCTTTTCCAACTTCCTAGTTTTCCTCTTTATTTTGTCTTGTCTAAGTACCACTCCCATGACTACCTTGTTTGTTACACCATCAATAATATCACAGAGAGAATTGAAAGCCTCACACAAGTTGCCAAAATTCTGTCTAAAATATTCATTCTTCTCTTCTAGGTTGAGAACATGCTCTTTGAACTCCTTTATTTGATCCTACATATTGTTTCTTATCTATTTGTCTTGTGGTATTTCTTGTGAGTAGGGGACCATCTCATCCTCTTCCATATAATTGGGGGGTAATGGTCTCTGGTCAGCATTTTCAGAATCCTCCTCCATTTCACTCTCTTCCTCTATTTCTTCCTTAAATTATTCATATTTGTCATCATATTGAGTCTGTAGGTCTTCATCTATTGAAATATCAATGTATATCTCCTATGTTTCCACCAAATTAAAGGCTTCCTTGAGATTTTCCACCATCTCTTTTGTCTCTATCTTGTTTTTCTTTTCCTTCACACGAAGCCTAGTCGATCTTCTCTCCCCCAAGCTTCCCTCTTTTCTTTCTTTCTCCAAAAACTTCTCCTCCTCATTCTTAGAGTCATGTAGATCCAAGTCAATAATGATATTCTTCCTCACCAAGTCTTTGCATATCTTTTTGGCTTTGGCAAGGTTTTTCTTAGGGGTATCCATTTTTCTTTTTTTTCTGGGTTGATATTTAAAATGGCTAACTCAAGAGGTACAGTTTCTTGCAACATTAAGGATTTTATTGTCCTTGGTTTTAACTGAGGGTGTGGAGTTTAGGGAGAAAAGAGGTTTGGATTCATTTAATTCAATCTTGACTAAGGAAACCTGTTTTTTCTTTTTTTTTTCTAAAAAATACTGGGTAAGGATAACAAACAGCTATGGTTCAAGGAATGTTCAAAAGAAAATTTGTGTATGAGGTAAATTAATCCTTGATGAAGCAACATATTAGCCCCATTTTAAATGGAAGACTCCAATGATGAAAAACACAAAATAAGGTAGGTTAACTCTTTCCCCATGCCTAATGCGATTTAAAATTAGAAAGTGATACCAATCAATAGTTGTGTAATCCCCCTCCAAAGTGAAGAATTTCATAATGAAATAAATAACTATTGGGTAGGGTTTAGGAAGAGTAGAGTGTCCATACCCATTTTATATCATAGCTGACCACTCATTGTTCTCAAATAATTTCTTTATATAAGCCTTGTAGTCCTCATTGCTCTGCCTCTCCACTTTTTCACCTTCAGTTTTTAGCTCTGTGACCTCTACAGTAAACTTCGGCGACACCACAAAGGAATACTACCCACATTTATAGCACCATTTTTTCCATGAATTACAAAATCTCACAAGAAAACCCTTGTTATACCCCTTCATGGAAATAAAATAAGGTGTTAGGCCTGCATTGAGGAAGAGTTCCCAAATTTCATCATTACTCTACAACCCATCACAACCTTTTGGTTTCATCCTTTTGAGAGGGCCTCCCATATCAATCTCTTTCCTTGTAGAGCATAATGAACAGATATGAAAGTGACTCACAAAATTGTTTAGTTTTTTTAGAATAGCTTTCTTCCTTAAACAATACTTCTTGAAAAGGTCATTTTTGGCTTGACGAGATTCGTTGTCCACACATGTAGGCTTTCTTTTATCATTATTAAAATTTAAGGTATTTTGGGAAACATGACCACCACCTTTCTCACTAATGATTTCGTTATCATTTTAAATCCTCATAAAGAGAGGGAGGATCTATCTCATACATCCTTCTAGATCCTTTGAACTTGTTACCTACACATCATTCATCCAACAACTTGGAACCTTACACATCATATGTATTAGCCAAGTAATCATCATCCTACTCAGTATATTGTAAGAAAGTGGGTAGTTAATTTGAATTTTAAAATTCTTGGTGCTCATTTTAAAAGAAGAAAGTCATCACCTATCCCATTTGAGTAGTTAACCATATCATGCCATGATGAATTTTTCCTAATGAGCTCTCATCAAAATTAAATTAACACCACCCTGTTTCCATTTACCCTTGATTCACACTATCATCTATAGCTACATTTCCTTTCCTATATTGGTGTTGCACATTAATTCTATTAAAACCCTAAATAAATCTTTATAGTTTTGGATTATTCCTCTTATCTCCCATGGGGCTCTGGTGATATCATTTAGGTAGTCTATAATAAGTTCGAGTCACCTTCTAGGATCACATTTCTCCCTCTATGATGTTGAAGCCTAGTAAGGCCCATCCATGTCACCATAGCTTTTTCTTTGTTGTTCGTGCTTGTTCCCAAGTTAGCACATAATCCTTCTATCATGTAACCTCTACAATCCCTTATTAAGCCTCTAGCTCTTGATAATCGAGGGTTCCCTTTTAAACAACCGTCAAAGTTACACTTGAGTAAACCTTCCTCTAGTGAGGACCAATTACAACTCCTCCTAAGAAGCATAGAGTGACAATTTAGCTTTAATAGATTCTGATTGATTCCGTATTTTTTTTTTAGTCTAACATCCAATAGAGTTGGCAAAACTTTTGAAGTACATGGTTGACTCACATTAATGCTCACTTTAATTTGTTGTTTTACGATATTGAAGAGAACCTTTTTGTTTCTTTTTTCATCCCTAAATGCTCTATTATTCAACTCTTTCCATATGTTCCAAGACATTAATGGAGGAGTTTGAAGCCAAATCTCTTTAGACACAGGGTGATTGCATGGGGATAGGGGCCATTTCTTCATAAAAACTTTCATATTATATGTGAGGATCCAACATATTTTCAAGTCTTCTAGCAATGCAAAAATAAATAATCAAAACTCTCCATGTCTGGATAGCATAAAACGTGCATCTATTAAGAGAGGAAAATCCTCTTTTATTAAGATTATCTACTATGAGAATTCTTCCATGAGCAGTTGCCCACTAGAAGAAATTGATTTTTGGGATCAGGCCCTTAATCTAGATGTTCTTCTAGTTAAAATTCTTAACTAATTCCTCCTCTAGACTATGGTAAGCAGACTTGATAAAGAAGGACCCCGAGGAGTCCATATCCATTCATCCTCAATCTAGGGAGAGAATAAGGTACAATTAGGCAAGAGTGTGAATAGAGATTTTTCATCTCTAATAAATTTATCTTGATAATAGATCAAAATATCAGCTTGTTGAGTCACTACCTCTTCCAAATTCTTCCACTTTGCTTTGTCTCCTTTCCAAACTATATAGTCTTGAACAATCTTCCGATATCTCTCAATTAAAATTGGTCATCTTTTCTACATTGAGGTAGATTTTAAAGAGCTTGGTCATGAATCCAGATATCATCCTAAAAATTGGTTTGTTTTTCATTCCCTATTAATATTTTTCCATTCTTTTTAATGAAAGATTTAGTATTAGCCACATTATTCCAGATGAGTGACCCTATAGGTAACTCAAATTGGTTTATGAATTTTCTGCACCACTCAATGTTGAGGTATTTGGCTTTCAATATGTCCATCCAGTCTTCTTTCCTTTAGATAGCTGCCAACCAAATTTAGAGATAATAACACCCTATTGAGTGATTTTATTTTCCTTATCCCTAGTCCACTTGACTTAATGGAGCAGCAAACCCTATCTCTAACAACTAAGGATAGTTTGTTCTTTTATTTTGCATCGGTCCATAAAAATATTTTTTGAATCCTTTAAATATTTTCTGCTACATTCTCTAGCATTTTGAGTAGGGAAAGGTAATATATGGGGATGTTCTTGAGACAATATTTCACCAATTGAATTTTCCCAGTCATACTAAGTAGCTTTCCCTTCCAACCAACTAATTTCTTTTGGAACCTCTAAATATTCCCATTCCAAAATTCTAAAGAGGGGGATTTGGAAATGAAAGGTAACCCCAAATAAGAGTCTATAATAACAATACTTTGTCATGCTAGGATAGTAGTGATTTTCTCTTGTAGTATATGATTGGCATTCATAAAGAAAATCTTACTTTTCTCATAATTTATATGTTACCCCAAAATCATAACCTCCTCCTTCTTAATTCAATCTCCTCCCTTTTTTCTTCCTCTGAGGCCTTGCTTTCTTCAATACTTTTTTGTATCTTCTCCATACTTTCCATGATGACCTTTTTTTGTTCAAAAATATTGCCAAATGAATAATGGTTCCATCCTTTGACTTTTTCTTTCAAAATTTTGAGTTTTTGAGCAGCATGATACATTGGAGTACCATTGATAGGGGCATTCCACCATTGTTCAACTATAGATTTGAAATCGAGATGATGTGACCACATGATCTCATATCTGAAGGGATATAACTTTTTCTCCCTGGCTTCCTCCAAGGATAGAAGAATGGCATTATGAACTGACCCAGATCTTAGGAAGGAACAAAGTGAGAAAGAGTTATAGGTTTTCCAGTTATTGGAAACCAAGAACCTATCAAGTCTAACTTGAATTAGATTTTTCCCTTGCCTTCTGTTTGACCAAGTAAATATGGAACCAAAGAAGTTGATGTCCATCAAACCTGTAGTTGAAATGGAGTTCGCCAAATTTGTCATACTCTCTGAGTAGTCTTCTATACCTCCAAAATTTTGAGAGAGATATAGTGGAGAATTGAAATTTTTGGCCACCATCCAAAGGGTGTTCACCTGGCTCAAAATAAAGTTATCCAGTGAAGACCAAAGGGAAGAACATGGAGATCTAACATTGGGAGCATAAAAGTTTATAAGGAACCATTTAAGATGAGAACTTAGGTCCCACTTCTTAACTATCAAGTAGTTACTGGTTGAGTGAATCAGGATGCCCTTAATGTATGCCAGGTTCCAAAGATTAGCAATTCCTCTAGATGCACCCTGTACATCACTATCAAGGAAAGAGGTAGAGGCCCAAAAAGAGTTTATAGCCTTCTTGAAGACATAAACTTTCATTTTAGTCTCCTTAATCAAAATAATATCTACTTTCTTCCCTCAACATACACCTAAGCATATGTTGTTTTAGGGGGTTGTTCAAGTCCCTCACGTTCCAAGATAAAATCTTCATTTAAACACAACACAAACAAATCTACTCTCATGAGTAGAGTCAGTATCCCACATTTGGGATGAGTTAAGTTTTCTTCTTTTTGTTCTCAGAGAGACCATCCAAGGTTATTTGTCTTCCTATCGCAACCTCTCGAGTTGCATCTTTCAACCTAGAATCTTTCTATGAATGTCTCCCAATCTTCCTTTCACCATCAACATCTACTTTTTTCTTTTTTAAATTCTTAGTTGTTACCTGGGTCCATTCTTTGTCATCCCTATCATTCTCTAATAGCCAAAACTTTGACTTGGAAGTAAGGGGGGTAGAAGAGAACCCCAAGATCTATAAGTTTTCATTGAGATTCACAAAACCTCCTTACTTTTCTTCTTCAAAGTCTTCATCTGCTTCTCTGAGTTACTATTCTCCTTACCTTGGGTAGGGTCCTTTGACTCACCTTCCTTTGTTGCCTTGGACTCATATTATTTACTTGCGCTCACCTACTAGATTGGGTTGTGACTTAGATTGATCACCATTTCCCCTTACTCAGGGGAAGCCTTTTGTATTTGATCCTTAGATTTTTTATTTACAGGAGGCAGGATTTCATTATTTTTCCTAGAGCTATTTGATGATGAGGCCGTGAGGTCATCCACTTATTTTTTCTTGTCCCTAGCAAGATTTTTCTCAATCTCCATATTAGATAAGTCCTAACCAATTTGGAGACCCTCCTCCAAGCCAATATTAAGAGTCTTATATTGTTCCTCCTTTGGCTTATTATGAGGTCTATCATCTTGTAATCAATTCACTCAATGTTTTTAAATTTGAGCAGTATTTTAAAAGTTTCTCAACTAAAGCATGTGTTTTTTTCTATAATAAAAATTGTTTTGTATGACTTGAATGATATATATAAATATATATATATATATATATATATATATTTATTTATTTATTTTAAAATCTAGAAAATGAATGAATTTAACTGTTCAACTTTTTTTGGGGGGGGTTCATGGGTTTTTTAACTAACAAATAAATAACTAATAAATATTAGTGAGTTACCAATAGGAAAACATTTCCCTTGTAAAAAAATCAATGATAATCTCCATGAAATTTGATCCAAATTATTGACGATCATCTTTTTTGGTTGGTTTGGACTATTTTGTATATTTATAAATTATTGTATTTGAATTGTGCAAGTACAATGGTCACCTTTAAAAAATAGAGCCACTGATGAATAGTGCTACCCTTACAACCCAAATACACAATAAAAATAGAGAAAGAAAAAGAAATTGAATGAAAGGAAACACTTTCTTTCTACTATCTCAATCAAATGGAATTATAAAATTCAAAAAATAACATGCTATAGCTACTTGGGATTTGTCATTACAATAATCTACAACCTAGAGCCACAATCTGCACTACTAGAACTATCTTTTTGTCACCTTCATTCACCTTCTTTATTTGGAATCTATAACTACTCTAGAACACTTTCCATAGTGGAATCCCTTATTTTTGGGCACCAAAGCCCTAATTGACTAATTTTTTTCTTAAAAAACTTTTTATTAAATTTTTGATACACGAAACTCTAGGGACCATAACTTTGAAACTGACCATCAGGTCTTCAATCATTATACATTGTTGGAAATTTTGTGAAGATCCATATAGTGGCAGAGTGTTCTAATGCACCTCCAGTTAACTTTCAACCCCATATGAAGCCTCTAAGACCCTAAAAAATGCTTTTGATATTTTATTAGAAAAATCAAAATATCTCTTGAATGCCATAAGATATTGGGATAATTTTTTCAATATTGACTTTATTTTACCATTCAAGAGGTGTATGTAAGATTTCATGTAAAACTAACAACTTACTAAAAATTGCAACCCTACCAAAAATAGTAACCTTGTCATTATTATCCCTTATTGAAAAACTAAACAATAGTTTAGGGAGATGCAATATTTCTCTTACACCCTAGATTCTCTTGCATCGAACACCCATGAAAATTTGAGAAGTGACCTTGTCACATCTTAGGTGTTCTAAGGAAAACCAAAATAATATACTTCTACATTAAACAACCATGATGAAGCTTCAACAGGTCTTCCTTTTCATTTAACCAGACACTCTTCGTATTGCATATTCCTTGTGCTTCTACCCACACAAATATATAGGATGTCTTCTATATCCTCCTTATTTGATGTATATGTTAGAATATTTTAGTATGCTTCTACCACTTCATCTTCAATACTTCTTTAATGACGCTCCGTCAAATTTGAAATATTAAAAATAGGTGAAATGTTAAGTCTAGTTGGCAACTCTACCTTATAAGAATTTACTAAACCAAGACTCTTTAGGATTCTAAATGGAAAATATTTCTTCATCTTCAACTTAGTATGTGTTCCACTTAGAAATCTCTCTTATTTCAAATGAACCATGTCTTCATCACCAATCTGAAATTTCTTATATCTCCTTTTTGATATGTCTTAGCCTTGTACTGACTATTCATTAACTCATATGTTTTCTTATTTATTTGGGAAAATTATTCAAATTCTCTACAAAGTATTCACTTTCAACACTACTCTTTTCTCCTTTGTCCATCTTCCTTAACTCTGAAGCATTTCTAGGAATACTTCCATATGCAGTCTAAAATGGTGATCTACTAATGCTCCTACTGATAAAATTAGATTGTATACAAACTCCACCTAACTAATCCTATCCCTTATGTTTATCTCCTACTAAGAATCTCAATAGGATATCAAATATCCTATTCACCACTTTTGTATACCCATCAATCTGTGGATGGTGCATTGAACTAAACTTTAAATTTGTCCTTATTTTTTTTCACAATGTCCTCCAAAAGTACCCAACAAACTTTTTGCCTTTATTGATAAATATACTCTTTGGTAGATCATGTAGTCTCACAATCTCTTTCAAAAATATCTTTGCCATATGAACAAAATCATTAGTCTTCTTATGAGGAATAAAAATTGAAATATTTGAGAATCTATCTACTATCACTAAAATAGAATTATGTCCTCTCTAATTCTACAGTAAACTAAGAACAAAATCCATACTAATATCCTCTCATGGATTCTTTGGTACATGTAATGGGTGATATAGCCATATTTTCTTCCTTGTTCCTTTTGACATTTATCATACTCTCTAACTTTGCACAAACTTCTTAACATCTTGCTGCAATTGTGGCTAATATAATGCTCACTAACAAGATCAATGGCCTTAACTTGACCAAAATGTTGGCAACAATGCAGAAAACTGAGGAGGGGGGGGGGGGTGTTGGGGGGTGGGTTGAATCAGTTTTCTCAAAATCTTAACTCAAACATGATTTCAGATCTGATAATTAACAATGAAAGCATAAATAAACACCACATCAATAGCACATATAACACTAAGATTTTTGACATGGAAAACCTGATTAAGGGAAAAGCCATGGAGGGAACCAACCCATAATATGATGATACCCTATTAGAAGTATATAAAATATTACAATGGGGAACACACATGCATTCAAGTACACTACCTAGAGCTCACTACTTGAATCACAAAACAAGAAGGTATACAACCCTTGGGAAGACTCACTCTCTTACAAACATATTTGGATTACATCTTAAAGATCATGAACTGATCAGATAACATCCCCTCATGCTTGATTACAATTCCAATTAAGCACATAACATGTATTCTTCTCTATCACACTTCTTCACACTTCTTCACACTACTACTGAATGATCAATGCATTATCCACCCACTTGATACATTCCTCTCACAAAATTCCAACATATATTTATACATGATATCAACCTATCTTTCAAGGTCGGCTCAACACACATCACAAATTATAAAGATATAACCATACACGCTAGAATATTGTATGCGGACCAAAACAATGTTGGCCAAGATATAGTATGGACCTAAATGACCACCTCGAACACAAAACACCTCCAAGAATTATGCCTTTAACATCCACAACACACTACAATCATCATGTTGGCCAAGAACATGATGAACACCAATATACCTAGAAAAATCATCAATAACTCACTCATCGATCAATGTAGATCATCAACACATATAGCATACGATCTAGAAACATCTACAAGAATGTGAATCACACTGCAACAAACACATCAACTCGAATTTCTAGAATCGTCATCATCTATCTATCAGAGCTCAAGAACATTAATAAGAATTGACTGTCAAAATGAAAGATTTACTTGTGGACTTCTAAAATATGAACCACTCGAATTGAAGACACACATCAACATCCCAACATATTTGCAAATAAAGATATTGCAACGCAGAGCAATGCAAGGCATAATCCAGAATGCTAATCAACACCAAATAGCTGAAATACCAATCACAATACCTAATCTCATAATTTGATCAAACCATCATGAAAACCATTAAAACTTAAGATGAATCAACTAGATACAGTTATCTCAAAACCCTTTAATCTATAACAACTCATTTGTAATATACTGATGAAACCAACTCACTTAACATGACTGCAACTCTAAAACATGTAGAGGAATATGTTGACATGAATGACAACACATCACTCGGTCAGTCTAAACACATATTTCAAAAAATATCACCAAACATCCAACAATATCCCTTTTTGGCATTGATGACAACATATGATGTGAAAAGCAATCAATGACAAAGAAAATAACAACTCTCAACAATATCCCCTTTTGATCAAAATACATTACACACAAATCTTAGATTCTTCTCCCCTAGATTACTTCAAGGTTTTTCCCATGATTCTTCTCTCCCTTTGACATCAATGACAAAGGCACATATTTGCAAACCACAAAACTAACAATTATGAATATCTGAAACATGACACTGACTACTTCCTTTAAGTAACAACCACCACTCATCAATCTAGATTACAAGATATGATTGTGAAATCCATTGGACTGATGCTAATTTATACATCTTAGCTCTTATCATGAGGGGCAATCACATCTAACTTCTCTTTGAGATGTACTCAAAATTATCCTTAGGCAAAGGTTTCGTGAAGATGTCTATGATTTGTTCCTTTGTGGATACATACTCTAATCTGGTCTCCTTCTCATTAACCTTCTCTCTTAAAAAATGAAACTTGATAGATATATGCTTAGTCTCAGAATGCAACACTTGATTTTTATAAATATTAATAGCACTTGAATTATCACAATATATAGCAGTAGGCCCATCAACTATAACTCTGATATCCTTCAACATCTGCTTCATCCATATTACTTGATTACAACTTCTAGTAGAAACAATATATTATGCCTCTATAGTGGATAAAGAAATGGAATTATACTTTTTACTCAACCATGCAACTAATCTCCTACCCAAGAAAAATGCACCACCACTAGTACTCTTTCAATCATTGATATCACCTACCCAATCAGCATCAATAAATGCACTCAAAGAAAGTCATTACCTTTAGGATGCCATAAGCCAAAATCAATTGTTCCCTTCAAGCATCTGAATATTCTTTTCACAGCTACAACATGAGATTCCTTAGGATCAGCTTGAAATATAGCAACTAGACACACAACAGTCATAATATCAAGTCTAGTTTGAGTCAAATTCAATAATCCACCAATCATAGATCTGTATCTTATCTGAATTTCTTTCGGAGAGTCATCATCCTTTGTCTACTTTCATCCAGTCACTATAGGTGTGCCGAATAGCTTTGTATCATTTAAACAAAAAAAAATTAATAACTCCTTCACATACTTGGATTGAGATATGAAAATGCCTTTTTCTAACTGAGTAATTTAGAATCCTAGAAAGAATTTCATTTCACCAATCATAGACATCTCAAACTCATTCTGCATCTCTTCAGCAAACTTCTTACACAAACTATCAAATTACCTCCAAAAATAAAGTCATCAACAAAAACTTCAACAATCAAAATGTTATCCTAATCAATCTTTAAGTACAAATTGCTATCAACAATACCTTTATTGAGTCCAACCTTTAACAAATACTTATCCAATCTGGCATAGCAGACTCTAGGGGATTGCTTCAATCCATACCATGCTTTCTTCAACTGACAAACCATGTATTTTTTATTCGTTAATTGAAATCCATCTGATTGCTCAATATAAAATTCGTCTTCCAACTCACCATTAAGAAAAGTTGACTTGGCATCCATCTGATAGACTTTGAAATCTTTGTAAGCAGCATAAGCAAGAAATGATCTAACAACTTCAATTCTTGCCACTAGAGAAAAAGTCTACTTAAAGTCAATTCCTTCCATATGAGAATATCCCTTATAAACAAGTCTTGCTTTGTCCATAACAACTTCACCCTATTCATTCAATTTGTTTCGAACGACCCATTTAGTTCCAATTACATTTTTATCCTTAAGTCTACGAACAAGATCCCATGTAATATTCTTCTCAATCTGATTCAATTCTTCTCCCATTACCTTGACCTAATTTTCATATTTTCATGCTTCATTAAAATCTTTAGGCTCAATCTTAGAAATCAAGTAAATATCTTCAGCAATTATTCTTATAGTCATAACACCTTTATTCTTATATCCTATGATCTATTCTTTTTAATGATTCCACCTTTATTCTTATATCCTATGATCTATTCTTTTTAATGATTCCACCTCACATATGTGGGAGTCTTAGGATTTTCTTGATTTTTAGACTCTTGAGTTCTTTCTTCTACACTAGCATCAATCTCTCCTTGATTTTTTGGCTTTTTTTGAACAATATGAATTTGATTCTGGGTTTGCACTTGCTTTCTTTTATTTGATCTATCATTCCGATCATCAGAGTCATATCAACAAGATCTGATCTATCTCTCATTGCCTTCATCAACTATCACATTAGCACTTTCAACTATTTTCTTCAATCTCTTGTTATAACACTGGTAGGCCCTGCTTTTACTAGAATAACCAAGAAAAATTTCTTCATCACATCTAGCATCAAACTTCCCTAGATCTTCATCTCTTTTGAAATAACATTTACTTCCAAAAATTCTGAAATATCTAACTGTAGGAACATGACCAAACCATAACTCGTAAGGAGTCTTATTGGTATCACCTTTGATATGCACCCAGTTAAGGGTGTATACAACAATACTTACAACTTCTCTCCAATAGATATGTATAACATTTCCTTCCAATATCATGGTTCTAGTAGCTTCCTGAACTGTTATATTCTTCCTCTCCACAACACCATTTTGCTTTGGAGTTCTAGGTGTAGATATCTGTCTCTTCACTCCATGCTCTTCATAAAAAGCATTAAACTCACCCAAAATGAATTCTCCACCTCTATTAGATCTCACATAGTTTATCTTCAATCATGTCTATATCTCAACCATGGCTTTAAAAATCTTGAACTTCTCCAAGGCTTTACACTTATCCCTTAAGAATGTAACCCCTATCATCCTTGAATAGTCATCAATCAGCAACATGAAATACCTACCCCCTTGCCAGATTCTCACTCTAGAAGGACCATACAAATCAGTATGCACAAGATCCAATAATCCATTAGAATAATACTATTTAATTTTAAAAGCAATTCTTGTCTTATTTCTTAATTGACATTCCTTGCATATCAGATTAGTAGGTTTTACTAATTAACTTAGGAAGATCTCTCACTGCTAGAGTATAACTTATTTTAACCATGCAATCAAAATTTATGTGACACATCCTCCTATGCCATAACCAACTTTCATCAATTTGAGAAATCAAACAAATTTTACCACCGACATTCAAGTGAAATATATTAGCTTTATTCTTTGTATCTAATGCAATCTCAATTCCAAAACCACTTAAGATTCTACACTTGCTACTCTTGAATTGCAAATAATATCCCTTATCAACCATCTGACCAACACTCAAGATATTATTCTTTAGACCTCCTACATACAAGACATCATCAGTATTGTGCTTAACATCAAGAGAAATGGAACCACTACCATAGATTACACAAGTTTTACCATCACCAAATCTAACAATTCTACCATCATACGTTTCCATGCTCACAAACTTACTCTTATCACCCATCATATTATGATAGCAACCACTGTCAATAACCCATTCATCTTTTTTTTCAACTTTATAAACTAAAGCTATCTCGTCATTAGTACAGCTAGCAGAATCAACACGCACTGGTTAATCTTCCTTGATAGCAATAAATACCCATTCATCATCACCTAAATTTCCTTTGTCAGATTCATCATCTATCACACCTTCTTCAGCAACATAATAACATTTCTTCTTATACTTAGCATTATAAGGTTTCTTAGGAACTCTTTCTAGACACCTTGAAGGAAAATGTCCTATCTTATTACATGAAAATAATTTAAGAGGGAACTTTCCTTCATACTTACTAGCTCCTTTAGGCAATCTCTGGGTAATAAGGACTTCAAGCTCCTCAAGCTCTTTTTATTATTCTTCCATCTCCTTCCTCCGCTTTTCATATCTAGATACTCTTCTCAAACTTTTCTCCTAGATCATATCTATGCTTTTCAAAAATAGTATCTTTGAATGCAGATTCTTTCTTAGGAAGAGAGTCACCAAACTCACTCAATTCAAAGGCAATAAGTTTTCTAATCAACATGTCTCTAGCCACATTTGTCACTATCTGGATCTCCACAATAGTAGCGGCCTTATACTTGTAAGAAGAAGTCAAGAATCTCATCACTTTAGCAACAATATTTGATTCTTCCAATACTCCATTGACACATTTGATATTGCACACAAGCTTATTCACTTTCTATATAAAAGTAATGTTCTCATCTTTTCGCATCTTCAACAACTCATACTTTCCCTTCAAGCTCTGAAACTTGGCTACCTTCATATGACTGACACCTTCATACAAGATTTCCAACTTTCGGATCTCATGAGCAGTCTGCAAATCCATCACATTTGTCATTTCAGAATCAATTATGACACTCAACAATGCCTCCTTAGCTCTAATATTGTATGCAACTTCCTTTATCTCATCTGGAGTTATAGGACTATTCAGAGGAATAGTATATAATTTTTTCTAGTAATCTTCCAGTAGTCTTCACCAATGCATCTCAGATGACATTCCATCCGGGTTTTCCAAAGAGTGTAGTTTGTTCGATCAAATCTCGAACTATCCTTCTTGTAAGCATATGTTGTCATCTTAGATCTCTTCAAGTGTTCAAGCTTATTTCGGGGGATCTAACTCTGATACCACTCATCGAAAACAATGTAAAACACTGAGATGGGGGGTGAATCAATTTCCTCAAAATTTTAAGTAAGCTCAAACACAATTTTAGATCTGATAATTAATAGTGAAAGCATAAATAAACAACACATCAATAATACACATAACACCAAAATTTTTGATGTGGAAAAATTGATTAAGGGAAAAACCATGGTGGGAACCTACTCACAATATGATGATACCCTGTTAGAAGTATATGAAATATTACAATGGGGAATGCAAATGCATTCATGATGATACCCTGTTAGAAGTATATGAAATATTACAATGGGGAATGCAAATGCATTCAGGCACACTGCCTAGAGCTCACTACTCAAATAACAAAACAAGAAGGGATTCAACCCTTGGGAAGACTCATTATCTTACAAACATATTCGGATTACATCCAGAAGATGATGAACTAATAGAATAGCATCTCCTCATGCTTTATTACAATTTCGGTTAAGCACATAACACATATTTTGCTCTTTCACACTTCTTCACATTTATTCACACTACTACCGAATGATCAATTTACATTATTTTCCCACTTGATTCATTCCTCTCACAAGATTCTAACATATATTTATATATGACATAAACCTATCTTTGAAGGTCATCTCAACACAAATAAAAAATTACAAAGATATAACCCTACATGCTACAATATTGTATGTGGTCCAAAACAATGTTGGCTAAGACATAGTGTGGACCTAAACAACCACCACGAATATGAAACACCTCCAAGAATTATGCCTCAAAATCTGAAAGATTCAAGCCAAAATAAATCTTCTAAACCCTTATTACAAAGCTAAAAATACCCTTGTTTAATTACATTTGTTCTAGTTCTAAAAAAATGTCAAACCATATATCCCTTATTTTCAAGGTTGCATTGAGAACATCTAAACTATCAACGCCTATGAGATATTTATGAGTAGTAATTTTATCCCAAACATAATCTTGACTGTTACACCATCACTAATATAATTTAGTAGTTAGAACTTGCCCATTGAGATCTATTTAATGAATACAAAGTCCCCATCAATATTTAGCCTACAAATAGCATCCCACTTAACTAAGCTTCAATTAGAAGCAAGAAAAATGCCACTCCAAAGGAATTGGTGAGAAAGAGAATCAAATTCCCTCATAAAATACAAAGGAAACACCTAAACACAACACACGTAGATAAGGAGTTCCTGGATAACTAACAACAAAAGAGTCATCATTCCAGCAGTGGAGAGACATAGATGACTGTATTAGTTAATTCTCCTACTTAACTTATCCAACAGTTCTTTCTAATATCCTATAAGTTGTCTACTCACAATGAGAGGAACACCAAGATAAATTAAAGGAAGGGAACAAATTTGAAATCTCAAAATATTGGCAATCCTTATCTAAATAAGCTCAACAACATTAAAAAAATAGATAAAAGATTTGTGGTTGTTGAATTTCTATCCTAATGCATCTTCTTGACCAAAAAATGGATATAGACACTAGTCCAGAGATATAAGGGTGTAAAGCAGAAATGAAGTTTCAGAAAATGTAGTTTTAAAGATAGAATGTGAGTAGTATTTAGGGATACTATCTAAGGGACACATCCCTAATAGGAGCTATAAGTATAGATAAAATATCTACCATAATAGAGGAGTAATAGGGAAGAGTTAGAATATATAGAAAAGATAAAAGACTTAAGGAGATATAAGGGAATGTACTTAATATTTTTATACGTGAATATAAAGAGATCTAGTTCTTAATTCTAATACTATGTATGATATTTCCTTTCTAGTTGAGACTTATAATAGATTCAAAATAACTCTATCACCTTAATCGGACAAAGTCTAGGATAATTAGATTATAATAATAGAAATCCTTTGGGAACAAAACTTTGGTCTATCTCCTTTAGATTTATTGCTAACATAGCTAAATAAATTTCCAAAGTTTGTCTAAAATTCTCTACTTCATAAAGTTGGGAAATACCCATTAAAGTAGTATCATCCACAAACTACAAGTGGGAATGAGTTGGCAGCCCATTACCCCAATTCTATTCCTGAATCAAAAATTATGAAACTTGAGACTTAATGAATATTTCTAAGCCCTCAACTGTGATAATAAAAAAAATCAAGGAGATATAGTGTCTCCTTGATGATGACCTTGAGAAGCCCCAAATAGCTCAAAAGACTCATTATTCATAATAACTAGGAAAGAGGTATAAGTAACACAATCCATAATCCAACTAACCCATTCATTACTAAAGACGAGATATTACAAGTTTTTGAAAGGGTTTACATTTTACTTTGTCATAAGCTTTAGATATGTCATGTTTAATTAACATAGCATTTACCTAAGAGTCTACCATAGAGTGAATAGCCTTACTAGGAATCACCACCGCATCTAAAATTTCTTTTCTAGCAACAAATCCCCCAACTCTTCAAAGATTAATGAAGGATTTTCTTTGAATGTAATCATAAAAGTTGAATGTAATGACATGAAAAATACATGAAAACAAAAAACCCTAAGCACACACAAATGATTGCACGAAGATTGTTATAAATTTTCTGAAAAATGCTTGAATGATGAATATCTAGCCTTGAATCTTTTAAGATTCTTGATAATGTATTCTTCACGAATGCACAAATGATCTAATTGATGTTCTAGATCTAACTAAAATGATAGTATGTCTTTATATAGGGTTCTCTAGGTAAATTACTGATTAGGCTGACCTCTAGTGGTGATGTGTACTCCCAAGAATCAAATGCTATCAACAAGATATAACACCTACCCCATTTCAAATGGGGCCCCTTTGATAGGGACTAAAGCATTTTGGGGCACCCTAGTCCTTCAACAAAAAAAACTAGAACAAGCAACCCAAGGGGAGGGTATTCCATAGTAGGACCCACCAATCAATGTATATGACATCAGAGCTGGATAATCGAGCCTGAATAAAGCTAGAGAGAATATGAGGATGGGACAAACTAAAGTGGGAGCACAAATATGAGGTGTAAGTTAGATTGGTTACAATTTACAACGCTACATATAGAATAATAATATTCTTTATTTAAATTTTGTTTAAATATAATTCATATATATAGTAGTAGGATATATTTGGATAAAGCCCATGATTATTGTTGAGTAATAAATTTTATGAAGTTATAATTTTAAGGGTTAAATTCCACCTTAAGAGGATTATGGTATAACTTGCATTATATCATAATTAAATAAATTTATCTTAGTATCTTTACTAGCATATTACATATTTGGGTAGTCATAAGAGAGTTAGATAAATTAGGAAATAGTAATTAACAAGGATGTTGCACATGTAGAACTCTTCATACTAGTGAAATTAGGGTCATAGAAAGGACTACACAAAGTCATGGAACAAAACTTGTAGAGCCAAATATCTACTTTGGAAACCTCTAAAACTATAATTTTCAAGGACATAGATAATACCTAAGAAATTAAACTCTATTTATCCATATATCTTTGATAAAGAATCTTCTTGGGGTGACCACAAGAGTTAGGGGTGTCCTTATGCACTCTCTTAATTCTCCCTCATGGATGAGTTTACTCTAGAGAAAATTAGTCTTCTATTGATATCACCTTTCTTATGCAATGGTGAGGACTACTCTCTTAACTCAACCATGTTGGTACTATATCTCTGTGTAAAATTGTTCTGTATAATTCTTTTGCAGATAAAATTAATCTCTATTATCTTCCATAATGTGGTACGTTAATGCTAGCATTTCAAAAAGAAAATGTTAGCCCTTTATTTGTCTTGGTCCTTTGGATGATGTATTATATCAGGACCTACATCCATGAGAAAATAAAACATATTTTAAAATAAAATGCGTAGTATCTCTTAGATGATTGTCGACTGATTAGGAAAAGATTGGGGAATGAGATTTTTCCTCTAGGATACACCAAGTCATAATGACTCTCTTCAAGGAACAATATCCTCTATAGGTCCTTCCTAAAATCATGTCCATATTCAAGTGAAGGCTTATTATAATTTTTTCTAGAAACTCAAAAGTATAACCATCTTGATAGTAAATTCCTCACTGAAGACTCCAAGTATCCAAAAGAACCTCAAACTAATCAATCCATTCTAAGATCCAAATTTAATATTACACTCTCATAAATCTCTCAAGTAAATGACTAATATACTCAATACCATGATAAATAACTAGTCCATTATAAAAGATCAAGTAACACATATCATGACATCACATTTTAACATCTTCTGAAAAAGAATATCATATGGTCCAATGAACATATGATTCTCCGAGGACCCCCTCTATCATGTCAAAACTATAGCTAGAAGATAGAGTACACCAAGACACAAATTACAAACCATCTTCTCAACCAATGATCACTTGAAAAGATTAAAAATTTATAATTCTAACACTTACACCAAAGACTCAAGATTTCTCTATGGCTAAATAAGATGTCAACATGTCCAATCACATAAAGATAACAATGTTTTTCCAATAAATCTTAAAATGTCATAGAAATATCACTAAAGAAACAAGATCTTGGAGCTCCTCCATTATACTAAAAAACCACTACAAAAGATCATCCATCACCAAGTGATGAATCCATATCATTACCAAATTTTTCACTAACCATGATACTAAACTCTCCAAGAATCATGTTAATCGTCTCCTAAATGAAGATAAACCATATTTTATCAATAGAAAAGATACATTATACTATGTAACCACGAAACACTAACTATAAGTAATACCAAACTATCTATAGCATCATGACCAACATAATTTTCAAAAAAACTATTCAATGTGAATAGAGTTTATCAAGGGTCATAGACTATTACTATAGATTCTATTGAACACCTATATCTAGTACTCAAAAACCTTTTTCTCATTGCAATACACATAACCATATAACCAAGGTGACCAAGAATAATCCTTACCAAATAGAATTAGTGCATTAGACAATTTTACAAGACCTAGGCATATGCAATATCTCATAGGAGAAATCCACAGTCAATGATCTAATAATAGAACAAATAGATTCAAAAGCACATCAGTATCGTGCAAAATAGAGGTAACTATATATAACATGTATACTTTCAAGACTTAAACACTATGATCAATATCATATGCGATTCACAAAATAAATCTACATAAGAGTACTAATAGATCAATTCGAACTTAACAAGCAGCCTTGCAAATTTGTAATTGTTTCCATCTAGAAACCTCTAAGTGTTTGAACACAATATTTCCACGTATATAAAACCACTAATTTTGGTGAACATGTAAGACTTGCAAATCATCTCTCTTTAAATATAAATGCACTTAAGCAGATAGAAATTCACAACATCAAATATTTAATCTAAAAATATAGAATACCCTAGATCTACAAACCAATATTTTTTAGAATCATGAAAATTATAAAAATTACAAAAGAACCAGATTGTCGAAAAGCATTCAAGTAATAAAAAGATCAACTCCACAGGTCACAATGAAATGGATGAAATAAATTGTCCAAGATATTATAAAATATAAACATACTAACTTCACAACCCATAAGAAACTAATAGCCAATCATCTAATGCTTTCATATAACCAAGGACTAAATCCATGAACCCAATCTAAGCACTTCATATAATTTTTCCATGGGACAAAGGGGTCAACAGCACCCACCAAAAATGAACACCCTCTCATGGACATGACCACAAAGAAAATAAACATAACCAATGTATAAGATGATAGTGCCATAATGCAAAACTTGAACTTTAGGTCACCACCATGCAAGAATCAAATACATTATAAACAAGATTCTCACCCATGGGCTTCCACAGATCGCATTCCATTGATAATATCTATCCTTGATAAGAGAACTATAACTTTTGCATTCAGATCTAAAAAAGAAAATACCATGTTTTCATTATAGTGCAACAGTCTTAAACTCTTCAAGAACCAAAGTTGATTAGACTCTAATATCGTTTGTTAAAATATGAATAAAAGCAGAAAAAAATTGACAATATAAAACATAATAAAATTAACACAACAAAAAAAATGTATGTGGTTCACCAAATAATTATCCATGGAAAAGTAGGTTTCTCTTTCTATTTGTTTTTTGTAGCAGCACATAACACTGTATTCATCAGTATCATTAAGGATACCAAAATTAATTCATGTTGGAGTCCTAAATTATAGGACTGATAAAATAAAAAGCATCAAGAAAACCTCTTTGCATCCAAATAGTAAACCCTTGACCCCAACATGTCTGCATTTCAAGGAGCACGGGTGATTAACGATTGCCTTCTAGGCAGATATCCCACACACCAATAGTTATTAACAAAAATGCCAGTCAACTTAAACTTGTAATACAAAGGTTCATAGGCAGAAAAATTCTTGCAATACAGATAAAAAAGCATACCTAAAACTAACAGAGATTGGAAAAAAATCAATTCGCGAGGTGTAGCGTCCTAAAATTGCGACACTTGCAATTTCGACTGCATTTCGGTCTTCACGATGGCGACGCAACATGCAACCTAAATGGAGACCCCGAAACCTGTTTATGACACCAAAATCTGCATTTTTCAAGCACCCTGGCCTGAACCTCCTTGCACCCCGCTGTCCCGGGAGGTGGGACCAGAGCGCCCAGCGCCCTGGTCCCCCAGGACCATGGCGCCCAGCGCCCTGGTCCCTGGGCCTATTTTGGGCCCGGTCTCCTAAGGGGACTTCGGGTCTTTTTGTTTGCAAATTGGAAATTATTGTTTCCTGGTCGGCCTAAGGTCGGGAAAATCAGTCTTTTAACCCTAATTGGCAAGTATATAAACTACATTTTCCTCTCTCACTTGGATATAAGATGACATGACGTAAAAAGCGTGGAAACTATACTCAAGCATTCAAGCATTCAAGCATTCAAGCAATTGATCATTTCAAGTCTCCATTCAAGGCTAAAGTGTTGCATTCAAGACAAGGATTCAACCATTGAAGAGGAGATCACTTACTACATGCTACATACAACATACAACATACAACCAACAACAACATCTAAACCTTCGCACATAAGGATACAAACATCCTTAGAACAAGGTATTAGTACTTGTTTTACATTACAGTCATTTACATTTACAGCATTTCTCATTTCTTGGTTAATTCCAAAACCGGGGTTTGACCTAAAGGCAAACCCCTAATCCCTAACCCCCCAATCGTCTTCGCTTTTCTGTGTGTAGGTTGCAGGTACGCGACTGAAATTGAAGATCTGGAATCCTTGTGCAGAGATGAACAGATCCCCCTTCGTTTCGCGGATTTTTTGGAGGACCGTGGCACCGGGCGCCATCGTCCCGACAACTTTTGCTCAAATTTGCAGGACAGCGCCGTATCGACATTTCACTACTAATTCCAGGTCCGCAGCTTCATACTATATCCCTAACTCAGTTTATAAGCGAATCTTTATCACTTTCTATGCATTCCTAGCTTAATCTTCCTATCAACATTCTTTACAAAAGAGGGTAGCCTTGCTGTCTTAACCCTTGAAACTCATTTAGCATCCAATCTTGCATTGTGTGGGATTGGATCTTGTGAGTTTCAACCCCTCTTTTGAATGTAAAGTCTTTCCCCTAAGTGAAAACCATCAACCCTAGCGAACCTCCCTTCTCTCTCCTCGGAGTTGGAAGAGGGGAGTGCAACTAGGGTTCGATTGCGATTTTCCGCTTTACATTTTGGTGAACCCGACGTGAACATCCTTTCTGATTATTCATGCTTAGATCTGAAAATTGATTCCTTGATTACATTTCCATGTTTGATCTTTTGCAAAATTTTAGAGGTGATTGTATAAAGACCCTAAAATTTCTTTTTAGTAATTGAACTTGTGAAATGCTTAATTGTTAATGTTTGTTTCAGATCTGCCCTTCTATTACAAATTATCAATTCATGTCTGTGCTTTAATTTTGAAAATTAAGTGGTTAAGTGTCAAAACCCTAATTTTTGAAACCCTCTTGATTCAACCTTTGTCCGACAATTTCACTGATCAAAACATCTCCAAATCAGCTGTAACTTTGGACTCCGCAATAAAATCACAACATCTTTCATCCCTGAAAATTTGGAAAAAAGTTGCGAGGACCGTGTGCACTCCTAGCGCCATCGTCCCCGACATTTTTTCCAAAATTTCGGGAGCAAGATTTTACTGTATTTTCCTACTAAAATCCAGAATTTTGGCTGATTTTATCAATTATAACACTTTCAAAATTACAGTCAAAGTTGGTCTTGTGATTGCTAGGTTTAAGGCTTCTAATCATTCAAAAATCATCGAAATTGAAATTTTGTGTCAAAATTGTGTTCTTACTGTCCTAAATCTAAAAAGTGTATTTGCATTCATTCAAAATTTCAGTGCTTTATTCAAATTCTTGCAATTTGTGACTTTTGAAATTAAGTGCTTAATTACAACAACTTTAATTTCCGCTTTCAAAATTGAATTTTGCGTGAAATTGAGTCACCTGTTGAATTTCAAAACTTGCATTGCTTTTGGCATTCCCTCTAAAATCATAAAATTCAAAATTTCAGTTTCCCTCTCTTTTTCAAAATTCAAATTTTGCATTTTTCAACAATCTTGATAGGGTTTAATTTTGAAATTGCAACTTTAATTTGGCCTATCTGCAGATCGTAAAACCACTCAATTTTTTCAGATTAGCTCTAAAATCATCATAACTTTCATCCCTGCAAATTTCGAAAAAAGTTGCAAGGACCGTGTTGCACTCAGAGCGCCATGGTCCCAGACATTTTTTCCGAAATTTCGGGAGACTGTCGTGATTGCATTTAACAGCTTAAATCCAGAAGATTGGCTGATTTTACTAAAAATTGCTACCTCTAAATTCAAAATCTTCTCTTCCTTTTTAGTGCATGAGTTTTACAACAATAAGCCCTACTTACACTATTCCCGTTAGACGAAGCTGTAGAATTAAGTCTCTTTGAGGTTTAACTACCGAGGAGATGGAACCTAATTTGAATAGCCTTTTTAATGAGGACATGGGTAATTCCTCTAATCCTCCTAATGATGAAGAAGCTCTCCATGAGGTTTCTGTTAAACAACTTTCGAAATTGGATAACCAATTTGATGATTTTCACCAATGGATGTCTCATGAGTATCTCGATAGTCAAGCTCTTCCTTTAATTGAGGGTCTAAAACGCATGCTTCAGAGTGATAAGAATGGAATTGATATTTTGCGTGGTATTTCACACATTGTGGATTCGAATGTGATGCCTATAAAGAGTTGTGCTGAATCTTTAGGTTATACACAACCTCCTACACAAGTCAATCATTCTATTCCTTTGACAACTTCCATTGCTAGCATACCTACCTTTACATCAAACATAATGGCTACTTCTATACAAGACATTCCTCCTGTGATTACCAGTCATGGGAGCAATCCCTCTTCTTCAATTAACACTATTCCTGTATTTAATCCGACTTCTTCATTCATTCCTTCAATGAGTGTCCCTATTACATCTTCACAAATGAACATCACACAAGGGGGCAATCCATTTAACCATTCCATTCCTCCTTGTAGTGTTCCTCTTGTCCAATCATCCCCTATGATTGACTATCATAGAGTCCCACCACCTTACTCTCTACCTTCTTTCAATAACATAACACCTCCATCTCAATCTAACACACTTAATATGAATTCTTCGACTGAAGCGACTATTAACAATCTTGCACAAACTTTCTCTTCTTTACAGCAACAAATTGCCTCTATGAATCAATCTAAGTTTAGTGTGCCCACATTTGATGTTGCGAGCCCACTTTCTCTTGACATTGTTCGAGCTATCCCTCCTAAACATGTTGAAATCCCGCATTTGGAACTTTATAATGGTAAAGGAGATCCTCTAACACATGTTAAGACTTTTCAAACAATTTGTACTGATTTTGCTTATGACCCAAGGTTGCTTGCAAAACTGTTTACTAGAACATTAAGAGACAAAGCCCTACAATGGTATTGCTCGTTGCCTTCTTATTCTATTACTTCTTTCGAACAACTTGCAAATGCTTTCATTCAACAATTTCAAAACAATATAAGTCCTAAAGTTACTTTGATTGATTTAATGCATTGTAAATAAGGTGTTAAAGAAAAAGTGACTGATTTCATTGGTAGATATAAGCATTTGTATGCTCAAATTTCTTTTCCAATGCCTGACAATGATATTCAAAGAATCTTTATTTCTAATTTACAAAAAGATATTCGAGACAAACTTCTGTTTTCTAAGTTTACTTCTTTCCAACAGTTGTATGCCACTCTTCACAATTATCAACTGACTGTGAGTCAAATGGAACAATCACATCCTATGGCTCTGAGTGATAAGGGTGATAGCAGTCAACAACCATTTGGGAAGTTTAAACCGAACAGAGATTCTATCAAATTCAATGAAAACATCATCAACAACAATGTGAATGCAGCATCAGGTGTGCCTCCTATTTCTAAATTTTTCAAGAAAGAAAGAAAGTATACTCCTTTGAATGAATCATTGCATAGTATTATGAATAAGTTATTGGAACAAAATGTGCTTACTCTTCCTCCTGTACGACAAATTGATCCTGCAAAGATTACTTCACCTTATTTTGATAACAAAGCTTTTTGTCACTTTCATCGTCAGCCTGGGCATGATACTGAAAAATGTTTTTCTTTAAAGGGTAAAATTCAAGATTTGATTGATAATAATACTATCTCTGTTTCTGGAGTGAATGATAAAGGCAACACATCTGTAGCTCCTCCTAACCAAAATCTTCAGATTTTTACTGATCCATTACCTTCTCATACTTCTCATACCTCTAATGCGATTGAGGCTAATGATTCTTCTTTATCATCTAATGGTCTTGTGTCTATGACTCCGAATGTGATTAACTTTGTAGAGAAGCAAGAAAACCCTAAAGAACCTTCCATCACATTTGATTCTAGTGAAACCATTAGAGCACCTGATGGTCCTTTAAACATAGTTGCAAAAGTCAAGAATACACCTTGCCGTGGAGTGCTTATTGATCCTTCGTGCATGGTTAATGTTATTACTGAAGAATTTCTTTTTACTTTGCAATTGAATCAAGTGATCTATGACAAAACAGATGTGGTTGTGAAATTATTTGATGCATTTTCTTCTCCTGCAATTGGTTCTATTACATTACCTATTGAGGTCCATAACAAATCCCTTGATGTGAACTTTGCTATTATTCCTTCGTCCGAACAATTTCATGTGAAGCTTGGCTATCCTTGGCTATCTTCCATGAAAGCTATTGCTTCTCCTATTCATAAATGCTTGAAATTTCCCCATAATGGTGAAGTTGTTACTATCAATCATAGTCTCTTTAAACCAGCTGAAAGAACTTCTAGTGTTCCTATTGATTACTTTTGGCCTAAACAATTCCAATCTCTTCCTCCGCGAAGTGATCATCTTTTCAAATCTTATCAAAAGTGGAAAATGGATATGATCCTATCTCTAAGTGAACCTAGAACACCTAAACTTGATATTCCTATCGTTCTTGAGAAGGAAGTTCTTCCTTTGAAAGATAAAACTAATGTCTTTCCTCAAGAAGATTCCCAACCCATCCCTATGGATGTGACTATGTCTATTCCTAATAAACCTTCTAAAAGTAGACCTATACCTCCTCGTCATGATCGACTTGGTCTTCTTCCTAAACCAAAAATTCCTCCTTTATATGGAGCAGTTCCTCCTCCTGCCTTTTATAGAGAAAAGAGACCTTCTTCTTCTCCTATTATCCAGCCTAAGAGACCACAACCTAAACACCCAAGTGATAAGGATGAGAACATTCCTCCTCCTCTATCTTCTCCACTTCCTACTAAGACTAGACGAAATCGTTCTGCACGCGAACGTCGACGAAAGCGTCGTCTTAGGGCTCAGGCAGCCGCTTCTCAAACTTTGCAATCTCCAAAAACACCTTCAACAAGCATTATTCCATTTTCTCCTCAGCCAGAAATTGAGCCTAAATCTCCTAAACATAAGATGCAGGATGGTCTTGATCCTGTGCGAGTTAAAGATCCTATTTTTATAAATCTTGATGATGATATAGATGAAAATGTTATTCATGCTGAACATGTTACTCCTCTTGCTTTTGATAGTGAATACGAACTTGTTGATGTTGATAACCATTTATCTAATGAATTTTCTAAAGCACTTATCCTAGCTCCTAGACAAGAACAATGTGGCTTGGAACATGAACATAGCCCTTGTTTGGATCTTGTGATAGCTCCATCTGCTGTGTTGGATGTTCCTCCTCTAGCGTGTTCCCTGCCTTCCCGAAACATTGATCAGCAAGATCGGGGGGTAGATGACGTGCTAGACTAGTTACATTAGCATAGTAGATTCTCTCCCCCTCTCTTTTGTTACTTCTTCTATATGTTATTCTCATTCTTCTCTTTGTTGTCCTTAGTGTTGTCTACTTGAGGACGATGCAAAGCATTGAGATCTCTTTTGGTCTCTCTCATGTTGACTCAAAAGACACATGTGTTCCCTTCTTCTAGGTGACCTTCCTTGATTGGGGAATGAAGAACAATTATGCATATATACATATGATATATATACATGACTTATCATACAACATACTGACCCCGAGGAAAGCGAAGTCACCTCGTGCTTTGTGTTTTGTATCTATTATCCTTGGGTTTATCTCACACTTGGGGGCTAAATCTTTGCGATAACGTGCTCCTTTCCTTCTCATTTCTTATGTGTATCAGTACGTTAAAACAATCACCCCCGTTGAGGCGTGTGCGATCTCTTTAACATAGGGGGGCATACACCCCATCTATCCTTTCAAGATACTTGAAAATTTCTTGGCGAACCTAGCTTTGCCTTGAAAATTTTTGGTATTTCTCTTGCATGACTCATAGTGAGGGAACCTTACTACTGACAGTCATGGTTCTCCCTCGTGATCTTCCCTTTTACTTTGTCAATCGAAGTCGTAAGATCCCTAGTCCACTGGGGGCTTGGTGTGTCTTGCCTCCTTGACGTGGTGAAAGTCTTTCAATGTTGTTTCCTTGTACTTTACCGGAAGTATGAGCATACATACTCCTGCTAAAGTGGGGGCTAAATGTAGTGTCCTAAAATTGTGACACTTGCAATTTCGACTGCATTTCGGTCTTCACGATGGCGACGCAACATGCAACCTGAATGGAGACCCCGAAACCTGTTTACGACACCAAAAACTATATTTTTCAAGCACCCTGGCCTGAACCTCCTTGCACCCCGCTGTCCCGGGAGGTGGGACAAGAGCGCCCAACGCCCTGGTCCCCCAGGACCATGGCGCCCAACGCCCTGGTCCCTGGGCCTATTTTGGGCCTGGTCTCCTAAGGGGACTTCGGGTCTTTTTGTTTGCAAATTGGAAATTATTGTTTCCTAGTCGGCCTAAGGTCGGGAAAATCAGTCTTTTAACCCTAATTGGCAAGTATATAAACTACATTTTCCTCTCTCATTTGGATATAAGGTGACATGATGGAAAAAGCGTGGAAACTATACTCAAGCATTCAAGCATTCAAGCATTCAAGCATTCAAGCATTCAAGCAATTGATCATTTCAAGTCTCCATTTAAGGCTAAAGTGTTGCATTCAAGACAGGGATTCAACCATTGAAGAGGAGATCACTTACTACATGCTACATACAACATACAACATACAACCAACAACAACATCTAAACCTTCGCACATAAGGATACAAACATCCTTAGAACAAGGTATTAGTACTTGTTTTACATTACAGTCATTTACATTTACAGCATTTCTCATTTCTTGGTTAATTCCAAAACCGGGGTTTGACCTAAAGGCAAACCCCTAATCCCTAACCCCCCAATCGTCTTCGCTTTTCTGTGTAGGTTGCAAGTACGCAACTGAAATTGAAGATCTAGAATCTTTGTGCAGAGACGAACAGATCCCCCTTCGTTTCGCAGATTTTTTGGAGGACCGTGGCGTCGGGCACCATCGTCTCGACAACTTTTGCTCAAATTTGCAGGATAGCGCCGTATCGACATTTCACTGCTAATTCCAGGTTCGCAGCTTCATACTATATCCCTAACTCAATTTATAAGCGAATCTTTATCACTTTCTATGCATTCCTAGCTTAATCTTCCTATCAACATTCTTTACAAAAGAGGGTAGCCTTGCTGTCTTAACCCTTGAAACTCATTTAGCATCCAATCTTGCATTGTGTGGGATTGGATCTTGTGAGTTTCAACCCCTCTTTTGAATGTAAAGTCTTTCCCCTAAGTGAAAACCATCAACCCTAGTGAACCTCCCTTCTCTCTCCTCGGAGTTGGAAGAGGGGAGTGCAACTAGGGTTCGATTGCGATTTTCCGCTTTACACGAGGTATGCAAGCTGTACTCCTAATCTTTTTTTTCTTTGCATACTAATAGGGTTTCCATGGCTGAGTCTTAGGTTCAAAGATTTGTTTCTAGATAAAATGAAATGGATTAATTAATGAATTTGTCACATACAATATCTTAGAAAGACTTAAAAACAAAATTCAAAATATAAAAGGCAAAATCTCATCCCCAATTAATCTAGCAAACCTTTGTATAAAAAAGGTTTGGAGGTAGACATTTTTATCTGAATTATGAACTGGGATCATAATGAGGATCTCAATATGAACATTCAAACACAGGTTGGTTGTAAGAAAGGAGTGAAAAACATGCTCGTAGCAACTGGAGAGGCCTGCTCCTTCCTCTTCCAAAATATGGAGAACTTGCTCAAGCTACTTTTGATGCCTTTGCCTCTATCTCAAATTTTACTTCCTACATGCTAACTGTAATACTAAATATCTCTATTCATTTTTTTATACAGTGCCGAGGAAAAAGAATGGCTACAAGGTCGTTAAATATATTTATACGACCCCCACTGTCCAAATGCAAGAATCGCTTGTAGGAATGGTACCCCAACCATTGAAACCCACAAGGCGATCATCTAGCTGGATGGAATTTTTTGCTATGATTGATGATATGCTAGAAGTCAAAAGATTCGGCTGAAGAGACATAGTCATTGCATGGAGAGGCACCATCACTCCTTCTGAATGGGCTGAAAATCTTAAGACATACCTAAAACTGTAAAATTTGGAACATAGAGAATAAACACAAGCAGCTATAGAAAAAAGAGGAAACAGAGAATGCTTTTCAACGTATAAAAATATTTAGTCATTCAATCTGAGAAACTCCATTACATCATGCCTTGTTAGAGGTCTTTCTCAGGGTTGGCAATTACTTTCTTCACACTGATCACTCCTCATATGTCCTTTGGTGGTAGGGATTAAAAAAATATGCAGCAGCCTGCTGTGTATGTGGGTTCCGTATAACAATACCAGTAATCTCCTTTTTTTAATGCAAATCAACCAGACTATATTTCTTTCTTACCGTTGGCGGAAACAATCTTGTAACAAACCCTTGATTTTTCTTTACTCGGTATATATGGTCCTTGGTAATCTTCTTTTCTTTTAACAATGGCAATCTTTGGCAACTCTTGAAGTTTGCTTATCTTTAAATTGCACACACATGATCTATTTGATTTTTTCTATTCCACGGATCCTTTCTACTCTACTCTGACCCCAATTGTAAATTTGAAAACTCAAATAATATAATCACAAGCTTCTATAGCAGACACAAACTCAATATGAATTGTGAAAACAAGGCAATACACAGAAAATATAGTTTGATTTCAGACAAGAATCTTTCTATTCAATCAACTTCTCTGATGGATTACATTTTGCTGATCATATATAAATATCATAATTAAATATTTCTATTTAATAAACACCTCTGTTTTGATTAAAGGGGAAAACAAATTTTGAGGGGACCAGAAAACCTGTACGACATGTTTTGAAGGGATCTGAAACCCTCATATTTTTCACAGATCTAGAACCAAGAAAGAAACGTTACTAAAAGAAACAACAAAGACAAATAGCAGCCCATCCACAACCTAACAAGTCGGATCAAACATTACAAAACTGGTGGCATAGAAAAAGGCCAAAGCCAACCCCAAAAGAATTTAAATAAACATGAACATAGGGGACAAGGCTCCCTCAGCCAAAAACATGGGTTTTATCCAGACTCCCACAACCATATCCTTTAGATTGATCCCTGCAGGAGGCAATATTCATATATCAAAAACTTGTTGGCAATTGACACACATTCGATGATTTCCAATGCGTGAGTTATGTTTTAGGATCATCATTGATGGCAAATCTCCTTGCAGATTCGATCTGGTGGTCGTGATTCCTCTTCTCTGGAAGCAGGAGTTAATTGGTCGCCAGTTAACCTGTAAATAAAGGTTATTCTAGTGCATTTTTGGTTCAGAAAGATTTTTGTTGATTGCAGTGATTTTGGTGACTAAATTCGAGGTGTAAATGATGAGCCCGACATTGGTGAAACATTTTGGAAAATTATTTTGATCCGGTGCTATGTCTTGTCAGAGATTGAAGCCGTCTTGAAGCTACACATTACATTTTTTATAGCTGACATGGAGGAGATTATTTTTGTTATGACTGGATATATAAGATTGAATTGGAGATTGGTTTTTGGTGTATTAGTATTGTGGTGATCCGTTTTGGTGCAATTGAACGCAGTTTCATGTGTGCATTTGATTCCAGGTGATCCGGTAGCTGACTGAGACATAAACATAGCATATTGCAGAGCGAGTACAGTTCGAGATATTGTACTTAACTGAAACTCATTCTTTCACTATCAGATGATATTTTAGAGTTCTTTAATTGTATTTCCTCATTGTAATCAAATTGTAATTCAATGAGACTTCCTTGAAGGTCGTAGCGTTTCGGGTCATTGTAATTGAGCACTCAGCTCTAGGGAATGAGCCTGAATGCAAGTGCATTCCCCATCTATGTAATATTTATGTACTCTTGGCCATAGTATATGAATATCGTGGGTTCCAGCCCCACCGTGGTTTTTCCCTTTCTGAGTTTTTACATAAAAATTTTGGTGTTGTGGATCTGTGGTTTATTTATTGCTTGTTTATGTTCTTTACTATTATACATTGCTAACTAGTGGATAAAGAATAAGTTTGTGAATTTGATTTCTGGCTGATCACTGATTCACCCCCCCTCTCAGTGATCCCTGATTGTAATAAAATTGTTTCACCGGCTCCCTCACAACTAAACAACAGGGCTTCAATAGTTCCCCAACCATAGTTGCAAGCATATTTAGTATCAGGAAAACTGCTATAATCTAGAATGTCCCTAAGAAAACCAAATGAAATAGAGCTTTTCCAGGCCCCCTCAACATTATGGGTGGGTTTAACAAGGATTTGACAACCCGCTACGATGGGTTTTTGAAAGGCTCCCATAACCTTGACCTTGAAAGAAAATAAAGCAAAATATATTATTCCTTCCAAGATCACCACCTCAATAGGTGATAAAGGAGAGAAGCCAAATAAAAGGCCGTCCTCTGATCCCACATAGTCCAAAAACATGGTACCAACAATCATCCAACAACATATCCCAACCTCCATTGTCGAGCCAAAATCGACTTCAAGAAGAGAAAGGTTACCTCCAACAATATCTATCTTCACCTCAAAAGAAGACAAATCCACCTCTATAAGGCAAGCCAGAAAAAACCAAAGCTGCAAAGAGAAGGGCATCCAAAAAATAAAACTTGCAAAACCACAGCTGCTAAAGAGATGGTAACCCTTCAACGAATCTTCAGCAAAGACCAAATGACACAGAAAGCTCTGTCTAACACCACAAAAGGCCTTCGAAGAAATAAACCTGACCATACCACCAATAGAGCCTCCATGACAAGCAAAAACCTCTTCACAACACCTCAAGAAATAAGCCATAAAGTACAGACCAAGGGGGAGAAAAACAAAACCCTTTGCCTCTTTCGAAATAGAGACCTTCAGAACTAGCAAAACGATGCGGATGAAGGGAACAACAAGCACCCAGTCCACACCCACCAACAGATTCATGAGCCAAAACCCCAAAGACACCGTGCCAAATATGGTCAGATCTGTCACAGCACTGACACCAACTATAGCAACGCCAAACACAAAAACCCTGGGCCAAACACCAAGAGCATCCACATTACTCACCATACGACCCCACATGCTAACCCTGTCACATCTCCTGCCTCCCAAACCGCAAACTGAGTAGAAAGTCACAGAGAAAAAGGGCATAGCAGAGCCATGAGGCTCAAAACACCCCTCCCAGAGCCAAAGAGGGATAACAACTCACCCGAAGTAGAAGAAGCTCCACCACCATCCCCGTCCGCAACCCCATCACACACACCTTCCTCTCTAGCAGCAGAAACCCTAAGGCAAAACCGAGCACCCCAAGCAAACAAGAACTGAGTAATGTAGGCAGCCGTGAGCAAGGAAGGGAGGGAGACAAGGGGCCACACAAGACAGAACATAACAAACCTCAGTAATCCCCATCCACAACAAGCTACAATTCGCCTCCCATCATCATCATATTCACCTTTGCCATCATCCTCTACATCATCCCTGCAATGCAGTGGCCTCCAAAGAACCCTAGAGCCACACCTGCACCTTCTCCCACTCATCGTCAATGACTCTCTACCACTATTCAATAAAAATGACTCTCTACCACTATTCAATAAAAATCTCTGTTAGATTACATTTTGCAAATCATATATCAAACATCATAATTAAGAAGTATTTTATAGAAGTTGCAACCTCAAATCATAGCAAGAATAATGCATTGCATAGCTATTTCGAACTGGGAGATCAACTACAAAACAAACCCTGTCACCTAGACTTAGCGATGAATCTTTATTTAGTTGCAATGACATAACTGTCCCATTCCATGAACAAAACCTCTAAATTTAGTTTGTCAAACTATAAACAACACTTACCATTTAAAAATGTAAACTGTGCATGGCAGTGAAACAAAACGGTGCGTGGCGGTGAGGATCATGCATCACTTCAAGAAAAAACGTTAAATGTCATGCCATGGCAAGCTGATCTACATAGTTCTTTTGGTTTAAATTATGGAGACCTTTATCCAAAGGTTGAAAATAATTTCTAAGCCTCTATACCAACTCTTCTAATGATGATGATAATGATAAATACAAATACAAGTAAAATATCTAGCAGCGCATCTGAGCAGGTTATGGAAGAGGTTCAAAGACTGTTGGAATTATACAAGAGTGAGCAATAGAGTATTACTTTTACAAGTCATAGCCTAAGAGCTCCCCCCTGACTCTCGAGTGCTTACCAAATTGGAGAAACATTATTAGCATGCATAAAATAAAAGTTGCTAACTACTGAAAAAACTAAGAAAACAAAATAAAGACTAGCATCGACTACGCAAAAAATTCAATGCATGAATCATAAGGACCTGGACGTATTTTGATTGGAGCTCGTTGATACTGACACGACACCAATCCTCACAGGGTCCAATGGATGAGAGAAAGTTTTACTTGTGTCATACAAACTCAAAGGGACAAAGGGCAGTTCGACATCGAATCTTATAATTTTCATCACATATCTCATTTCGGGTCTTGCTTTCGGTTCCTGCTCACAGCACAACAATCCAACCACCATGAGCCTCTGCATTTCTTCTTCATTTAAGTTTCCACCGAGCCTTCTAATAGCTAAATCCAGAAGCTCTCCCTGTTTATACAAATCCCAAAACCTATTCTACCACTCTGCAATTGTGTTCAGATAAGCTCAAGTCAACAGGCTGCCTTCTGTAGGCAATTTCCAGAGCCACGATACCAAAGCTAAAAAATCCGATTCTGGACTTGTCTTTCCTACCACTACACATTGTGGTGCTAAATACCCCAAATTTCCTGCAGGTAATGTTGTGTGAGAAGAAGGGCCATAGTGTTTCACTATTTTGGGCAGACCAAAATCTCCCAGTTTGGCATTGAGATTAGAATACAATATCACGTTGTTGGTCCACACATTTCTGTGCACAATACAATTGTCCAACTCGTCATGAAGGTAAACAGGAGCAGAGGCTATGTCACAAGAAATTCTCTACCGTTGGTCCCAATGCAA
>NW_026729531.1:22500-59642 GCF_030272615.1 Cryptomeria japonica | reverse complement strand
GGGTTGCGCGCCCTGGTGCGCACCAAGGAGCGCTCCGAAGTGTGCTCCAAGGTGCGGCGTGCACGAAGTCGGAGCCCGGTTTGCCCCGGGTGCGCACCTCGCGTGCACCTTCGCCAGGGTGGGCACCTCGGTGCGCACACCTTCTCAATGTTTTCTTGCCTTTCTGAAATTGGTGAAGGCAGCGCATCAAAGGTGCGCACCTCGGTGTGCTCCGAGGTGCGAACCCCGAGAGCGCTCCGAGGTGCCCACGAAGTCGAAAGTCGGGTTAATTGCATTGTTTTCCCCGGGTGCGCTCCGAGGTGCGCAACATCGGCGCGCACCAAGGAGGGCTCCGAAGTGTGCTCCAAGGTGCGCACGATGGCGTGCACCTCTGGTGCGCACGATTCGGAGCTCGGTTGACCGGGGTGCGCACACCTTGGCTGGGTTGCGCACCTTTTGTGCGCTCCAAGTGCGCACGAAGTCGGAGCTCGGTTTGCCCCGGGTGCGCACCTTCGCCAGGGTGCGCACCTTGATGCGCACGCCTTGGCTGGGCTCGCGCACCTTGGTGGGCGCCATGGTGCGACACCTTTCGTGCGCTCCAAGGTGCGCACGAAGTCGGAGCTCGGTTTGCCCCGGGTGCGCACCTTGGTGGGCGCCATGGTGCACTCCGAGGTGCCCAAGATTGGTGCGCACCAAGGAGCGCTCCGAAGTGCGCTCCAAGGTGCACGCGAAGTCGAAAGTTGGGTTAATTGTCCGGTTTGCCTCGGGTGCGCACCTTGCGTGCACCTTCGCCAGGGTGGGCGCCTTGGTGCGCACACCTTGGCTGGGCTGCGCACACCTTGGCACCCGCGTTTTCCTTCATTTTAAATTTTTTTTTTTTACAATCTCTCAAGTGGGAAATTCTATAATCTCAACTTTTTTTTTGCCTTTTCAGGAAACTTTTGAATGGAGCGCATCATTGGTGCGCTCCGAAGTGTGGCTCCAAAGCTCTCCTCCAGCTGCGTGCACCTGCCCCCGGCCGCGCACACCGGCCCCGCCCAGCTTCGCTCACCTGTCCCGGGCGTCTGGTGCGGAACCTTAGAGTAAGAAACATCACCGTGCACCTTGGCCAACGTGCGCGACTCGACCGAGCGCGCACTGGCCGAGGTGACACACCGATTTCACCTGGGTGCGCGCGCAGCACCTCGGGCGCACCGGGGTGCGCGCACAACGCCCGGGTTGCACCGTGGCCTGTGTGCTCGGGGCGCCTCGGGTGCGCGCTCGGTGTCGCCCCCGCGCGCGCGGTAGTGCGGGCAGCGCACCCCGGCCCGGCCCGGCCCCGACGAGAACGCAAACGGGCAAAAGGTTATTCAAATAGCATTGCGACGCCCGGCGAAAAACTAAAAAAGGGTGCAACACCGGGACTTCCCGGTGAGGTCACCCATCCCAGTACTACTCCGGCCCAAGCGCGCTTAACTGCGGAGTTCTGATGGGATCCGGTGCACTAACGCTGGTATGATCGCACCCGTTATGAGCTTGTCGCAGTGTGTACTTAGCAAACCGCGACCCACGTGCGAATCCACCCCGGCCACCCACCCCCGTCGAGGTGCACACCCTCCCTCGCGAAGTGCGCCCCGTTCGCCAAGTGTGAGCCCTGCCCGGGTGCGCGCACCTTGCTAGGGCGTCGGGTGTGCACCCGGCCCGGCCTACGTGCGTGCACCTGGAGGGGGGGGCGTCGTGTGCGTGCAGTGTCCCGTCTGCAACGCGGTGCCCACACACCACCTCGGGCGCAACGACTGCGCTCACATGTGGGCCGAGTGCACCTTGGTGCATGTTCGGGGCGCCTCGGGTGCACGCTCGATCTTGCCCCGGTGGCACCAAGGCGCTCGGTTTGCCCCGGGGTGCGCACTTGGTGCAAGGTGGGCACCCAAAATAGGGATCAAGCACCAAAACACAAGTTTCGGGATGCAAAATGGGACCCAAGGACCACAAATGCGTTCCAAGACCCATGATGGGTCCACGAGAACAAAAATGTGTTCCGAGACTTAATAAACAAATATTGGGTTTTAGGAGAAGAAACATGCTCTGATGCCCAAAACGAGAATCGACCCCGAAAAGGCCACAGGCCAAAAGTGGGATGCGAGACAAAAAAAAATGGGACCCGAGGACCAAAATTGGGTTCCCAGGTCGAAGACAGGGCAACCGGACAAGAAACGACCTCTAAGGCTCGAAATGAGTCCCGACGACTAAAACTTGACAAGAAGCACCCATCAGGCACCCAACTCGACACCCATGGGATGCCGACCCACCAGGGCTTCCACCTAGCACACCTTGGCACCCACCCACCCTCGCACCCAACCTCGCACCCAACTTAGCACCTTTGAACCCACATTGGCACTCACCCTGACCCTGGCACCTTGGAACCCACATTGGCACTCACCTTGACCCTGGCACCCACCTTTGCACTCACCTTGGGACCCACCCTGGCTCCCACCTCGGCACCCACCCAGACACCCACCTTGGTTCCTTGGCACCCACCTTGGATCCTTGGCACCCACCCCGACACCCCACCTTGGCACGCAACTTGGCTACTTGCCACCCACCTTGGCTCCTTGACGCCCACCCCGACAACCACCCCGTGACCTACCCTGGCTAGGGTTGGTGCACACCCACCCTGGTGCCCACCTTGGCACCCACCCTATGACCCACCTTGGCACGCACCTTAGTACCCACCCCGTTACCCACCCTAGGACCCACCCCGTGACCCACCTTGGCCAGGGTGGGTGGCCTTGGTGCGCACAACTTGCCTGGGCTGCACACCAGGGCGGGCTCAAGATGGCACCCGCGTTCCGTTTTTTTCACTATCTTTCAAAACGGAAATTTTAAAATCTCATTTTTTTTTTCTTTTTTTTTGCCTTTTCTGGAAATTAGTGAAGGCAGCGCATCAAAGGTGCGCAATGCTGGTGCGAACCCGGGGAGCGCTCCGATGTGTGCTCCAAGGTGCGGCGTGCACGAAGTCCGAGCCCGGTTTGCCCCGGGTGCGCACCTCGCGTGCACCTTCGCCGGGGTGAGCACCTTGGCTGGGTTGCGCGCCCTGGTGCGTACCAAGGAGCGCTCTGAAGTGTGCTCCAAGGTGCGGCGTGCACGAAGTCGGAGCCCGGTTTTGCCCCGGGTGTGCACCTCGGGTGCGCACCTCGGCGTGCACCTTCGCTGCGGTGGGCACCTTGGCTGGGTTGCGCGCCTTGGTGGGCACCATGCAGTGCACGAAGTCGGAGCCCGGTTTGCCCCGGGCGCGCACCTCCGCCAGGGTGGGCACCTTGGTGCGCACAACTTGCCTGGGCTGCGCATCAGGAAGGGCTCAAGATGGCACCCGCGTTCCGTTTTTTTCACTATCTTTCAGAACGGAAATTTTAAAATATCGTTTTTTTTTTGCCTTTTCTGGAAATTAGTGAAGGCTGCGCATCAAAGGTGCGCAACGCTGGTGCGAACCTGGGAGCGCTCGATGTGTGCTCCAAGGTGCGGCGGTGCACGAAGTCGGAGCCCGGTTTGCCTCGGGTGCGCCCTGGTGGGCACCATGGTGCGCACCAAGGAGCGCTCCGAAGTGTGCTCCAAGGTGCGGCCTGCACGAAGTCGGAGCCCGGTTTGCCCCGGGTGTGCACCTCGGGTGGGCACCTTGGTGCGCATGCCTTGCCTGGGCTGCGCACCAGGGCGGGCTCAAGATGGCACCCGCGTTCCTTTTTTTTCACTATCTTTCAAAACGGAAATTTTAAAATCTCATTTTTTTTGCCTTTTTCTGGAAATTAGTGAAGGCAGCGCATCAAAGGTGCGCACCCTCGCTGCCCACCACGGTGCGCAACGTCGGTGGGCACCCGGGAGTGCTTCGAAGTGTGCTCCAAGGTGCTGCGTGCACGTTGTCGGAGCCCGGTTTGCCCGGTGTGCGCACCTCGCGTGCACCTTCGTCGGGGTGGGCACTTGGCTTGGTTTGCCCCGGCTGCGCTCCGAAGCGGGGTTTATGGAGCGCCGCCTCTTTTTTTGTCGGAGCTGTTTGGTGGGGTTTCTCGCATTGGCTCTTCCGAGGCCCGGTGCCACCCTGGCGCGCACGAAGTCGGAAGTAGGGTTAATTGCCCGGTGTGCGCACCTTTGCCAGGGTGGCACCTTACCTGGGCTGCGCACCAGGGCGGGCTCAAGATGGCACGCGCGTTCCGTTTTTTTTCACTATCTTTCAAAACGGAAATTTTAAAATCTCCTCTTTTTTTTTTGCCTTTTCTGGAAATTAGTGAAGGCAGCGCAATCAAAGGTGCGCACCTCGCTGCCCACCTTGGTGTGCTCTGAGGTGCGCACCCGGGAGCGCTACGAAGTGTGCTCCAAGGTGCGGCGTGCACGTTGTCGGAGCCCGGTTTGCCCCGGGTGCGCACCTCGCCTGCACCTTGGCCGGGGTGGGCACCTTGGCTGGGTTTGCCCAGGGTGCGCTCCCGAAGCGGGGTTACTGGAGCGCCCCCTCTTTTTTTGTCAGAGAGTTTGGTGGGGTTTCTCGCATTGGCTCTTCCCAGGCCCGGTTGTTGGGTGCGCTCCCACCCTGGCGCGCGCGAAGTTGGAAGTTGGGTAATTGCCCGGCGCGCACCTTCGCCAGGGTGGGCACCTTGGTGCGCAAACCTTGGCTGGGCTGCGCACCAGGGCGGGCTCAAGATGGCACCAGCATTCCCTTTTTCTCACTATCTTTCAAAACGGAAATTTTAAAATCTCGTTTTTTTTTTGCCTTTTATGGAAATTAGTGAAGGCATCGCATCAAAGGTGCGCACCTCGCTGCCCACCTTGGTGTGCTCCGAGGTGCCCACCCACGGTGCGCAACGCCGGTGGCGAACCCGGGAGCGCCCGATGTGTGCTCCAAGGTGCGGCGGTGCACGAAGTCGGACCCCGGTTTGCCCCGGGTGCGCACCTCGCGTGCACCTTGGTGCGCACACCTTGGCTGGGTTGCGCGGCCTGTGGGCACCATGGTGCGCACCAAGGAGCGCTCCGAGTGTGCTCCAAGGTGCGGCGTGCACGAAGTCGGAGCCCCGGTTTGCCCCGGGTGCGCACCTTCGCCGCGGTGGGCACCATGGCGTGCTACGAAGGTCGGAGCCCGGTTTGCCCCGGGTGCGCACCTCGCGTGCACCTTCGCCGGGGGTGGGCACCTCGGCTGGGTTGCGCGCCCTGGTGCGCACCAAGGAGCGCTCTGAAGTGTGCTCCAAGGTGCGGCGTGCACGAAGTCGGAGCCCGGTTTGCCCCGGGTGTGCACCTCGCGTGCACCTTCGCTGCGGTGGGCACCTTGGCTGGGTTGCGCGCCTTGGTGGGCACCATGCAGTGCACGAAGTCGGAGCCCGGTTTGCCCCGGGCGCGCACCTCGCCAGGGTGGGCACCTTTGGTGCGCACAACTTGCCTGGGCTGCGCACCAGGAAGGCTCAAGATGGCACCCGCGTTCCGTTTTTTTCACTATCTTTCAGAACGGAAATTTTAAAATATCGTTTTTTTTTGCCTTTTCTGGAAATTAGTGAAGGCAGCGCATCAAAGGTGCGCAACGCTGGTGCGAACCTGGGAGCGCTCCGATGTGTGCTCCAAGGTGCGGCGTGCACGAAGTCGGGACCCCGGTTTGCCCCCGGGTGCGCACCTCGCGTGCACCTTGGTGCGCACACCTTGGCTGGGTTGCGCGCCCTGGTGGGCACCATGGTGCGCACCAAGGAGCGCTCCGAAGTGTGCTCCAAGGTGCGGCGTGCACGAAGTCGGAGCCCGGTTTGCCCCGGGTGCGCACCTCGCGTGCACCTTCGCCGCGGTGGGCACCATGGCGTGCACGAAGTCGGAGCCCGGTTTGCCCCGGGGTGCGCACCTCGCGTGCACCTTCGCCGGGGTGGGCACCTTAGTGTGCAGACCTTGGCTGGGTTGCGCGCCCTGGTGGGCACCATGGTGCGCACCAAGGAGCGCTCCGAAGTGTGCTCCAAGGTGCGGCCTGCACGAAGTCGGAGCCCGGTTTGCCCCGGGTGTGCACCTCGGTGTGGGCACCTTGGTGCGCATGCCTTGCCTGGGCTGCGCACCAGGGCGGGCTCAAGATGGCACCCGCGTTCCTTTTTTTTCACTATCTTTCAAAACGGAAATTTAAAATCTCATTTTTTTTGCCTTTTTCTGGAAATTAGTGAAGGCAGCGCATCAAAGGTGCGCACCTCGCTGCCCACCACGGTGCGCAACGCCGGTGGGCACCCGGGAGTGCTTCGAAGTGTGCTCCAAGGTGCTGCGTGCACGTTGTCGGAGCCCGGTTTGCCCGGGTGCGCACCTCGCGGTGCACCTTCGTCGGGGTGGGCACCTTGGCTGGGTTTGCCCCGGCTGCGCTCCGAAGCGGGGTTATTGGAGCGCCGCCTCTTTTTTTGTCGGAGCGTTTGGTGGGTTTCTCGCATTGGCTCTTCCGAGGCCCGGTTGCCACCCTGGCGCGCACGAAGTCGGAAGTAGGGTTAATTGCCCGGGTGCGCACCTTTGCCAGGGTGGGCACCTTACCTGGGCTGCGCACCAGGGCGGCTCAAGATGGCACGCGCGTTCCGTTTTTTTCACTATCTTTCAAAACGGAAATTTTAAAATCTCCTTTTTTTTTTGCCTTTTCTGGAAATTAGTGAAGGCAGCGCATCAAAGGTGCGCACCTCGCTGCCCACCTTGGTGTGCTCTGAGGTGCGCACCCGGGAGCGCTACGAAGTGTGCTCCAAGGTGCGGCGTGCACGTTGTCGGAGGCCCGGTTTTGCCCCGGGGTGCGCACCTCGCCTGCACCTTGGCCGGGGTGGGCACCTTGGCTGGGTTTGCCCAGGGTGCGCTCCGAAGCGGGTTACTGGAGCGCCCCCTCTTTTTTTGTCAGAGCGTTTGGTGGGGTTTCTCGCATTGGCTCTTCCCAGGCCCGGTTGTTGGGTGCGCTCCCACCCTGGCGCGCGCGAAGTTGGAAGTTGGGTTAATTTGCCCGGGGCGCGCACCTTCGCCAGGGTGGGCACCTTGGTGCGCACACCTTGGCTGGGCTGCGCACCAGGGCGGGCTCAAGATGGCACCAGCATTCCCTTTTTCTCACTATCTTTCAAAACGGAAATTTTAAAATCTCATTTTTTTTTTGCCTTTTTATGGAAATTAGTGAAGGCATCGCATCAAAGGTGCGCACCTCGCTGCCCACCTTGGTGTGCTCCGAGGTGCCCACACACGGTGCGCAACGCCAGGTGCGAACCCGGGAGCGCCCCGATGTGTGCTCCAAGGTGCGGCGTGCACGAAGTCGGACCCCGGTTTGCCCCGGGTGGCGCACCTCGCGTGCACCTTGGTGCGCACACCTTGGCTGGGTTGCGCGGCCTGGTGGGCACCATGGTGCGCACCAAGGAGCGCTCCGAAGTGTGCTCCAAGGTGCGGCTGTGCACGAAGTCGGAGCCCGGTTTGCCCCGGGTACGCACCTCGCGTGCACCTTCGCCGGGGTGGGCACCTCGGCTGGGTGCGCGCCCTGGTGCGCACCAAGGAGCGCTCCGAAGTGTGCTCCAAGGTGCGGCGTGCACGAAGTCGGAGCCCGGTTTGCCCCGGGTGCGCACCTTCGCCGCGGTGCGCACCATGGCGTGCACGAAGTCGGAGCCCGGTTTGCCCCGGGTGCGCACCTCGCGTGCACCTTCGGCGGGGTTGCGCGCCCTGGTGGGCACCATGGTGCGCACCAAGGAGCGCTCCCGAAGTGTGCTCCAAGGTGCGGCGTGCACGAAGTCGGAGCCCGGTTTGCCCCGGGTGCGCACCTCGCTGTGCACCTTCGGCGGGGTTGCGCGCCCTGGTGGGCACCATGGTGCGCACCAAGGAGCGCTCCGAAGTGGCTCCAAGGTGCGGCTGGTGCACGAAGTCGGAGCCCGGTTTGCCCCGGGTGCGCACCTCGCGTGCACCTTCGCCGCGGTGGGCACCATGGCGTGCACGAAGTCGGAGCCCGGTTTGCCCCGGAGTGCGCACCTCGCGTGCACCTTCGCCGGGGTGGGCACCTCGGCTGGGTTGCGCGCCCTGGTGCGCACCAAGGAGCGCTCCGAAGTGTGCTCCAAGGTGCGGCTGTGGCACGAAGTCGGGAGCCCGGTTTGCCCCGGTGTGCGCACCTCGCGTGCACTTCGCCAGGGTGGGCACCTCGGTGCGCACACCTTCTCAATGTTTTCTTGCCTTTTCTGGAAATTGGTGAAGGCAGCGCATCAAAGGTGCGCACCTCGGTGTGCTCCGAGGTGCGAACCCGAGAGCGCTCCGAGGTGCCCACGAAGTCGGAAGTCGGGTTAATTGCATTGTTTTCCCCGGGTGCGCTCCGAGGTGCGCAACATCGGCGCGCACCAAGGAGGGCTCCGAAGTGTGCTCCAAGGTGCGCACGATGGCGTGCACCTCTGGTGCGCACGATTCGGAGCTCGGTTTGACCGGGGGTGCACACCCTTGGCTGTGGGTTGCGCACCTTTTGTGCGCTCCAAGGTGCGCACGAAGTCGGAGCTCGGTTTGCCCCGGGTGCGCACCTTCGCCAGGGTGCGCACCTTGATGCGCACGCCTTGGCTGGGCTGCGCACCTTGGTGGGCGCCATGGTGCGCACCTTTCGTGCGCTCCAAGGTGCGCACGAAGTCGGAGCTCGGTTTGCCCCGGGTGCGCACCTTGGTGGGCGCCATGGTGCACTCCGAGGTGCCCAAGATTGGTGCGCACCAAGGAGCGCTCCGAAGGTGCGCTCCAAGGTGCGCGCGAAGTCGAAAGTTGGGTTAATTGTCCGGTTTGGCCTCGGGTGCGCACCTTGCGTGCACCTTCGCCAGGTGGGCGCCTTGGTGCGCACACCTTGGCTGGGCTGCGCACACCTTGGCACCCGCGTTTCCTTCATTTAAATTTTTTTTTTTTACAATCTCTCAAGTGGGAAATTCTATAATCTCAACTTTTTTTGCCTTTTCAGGAAACTTTTGAATGGAGCGCATCATTGGTGCGCTCCGAAGTGTGCTCCAAAGCTCTCTCCAGCTAGCGTGCACCTGCCCCGGCCGCGCACCCGGCCCCGCCCAGCTTCGCTCACCTGTCCCGGGCGTCTTGGTGCGGAACCTTAGAGTAAGAAACATCACCGTGCACCTTGGCCAACGTGCGCGACTCGACCGAGCGCGCACTGGCCGAGGTGCACACCGATTTCACCTGGGTGCTGCGCGCAGCACCTCGGGCGCACCGGGGTGCGCGCACAACGCCCGGGTTGCACCGTGGGCCTGTGTGCTCGGGGCGCTCTCGGGTGCGCGCTCGGTGTCGCCCCCGCGGCGCGCGGTAGTGCGGGCAGCGCACCCCGGCCCGGCCCGGCCCCGACGAGAACGCAAACGGGCAAAGGTTTATTCAAATAGCATTGCGACGCCCGGCGGAAAAACTAAAAAAGGGTTGCAACACCGGGACTTCCCGGGAGGTCACCCATCCCAGTACTACTCCGGCCCAAGCGCGCTTAACTGCGGAGTTCTGATGGGATCCGGTGCACTAACGCTGGTATGATCGCACCCGTTATGAGCTTGTCGCAGTGTGTACTTAGCAAACCGCGACCCACGTGCGAATCCACCCCGGCCACCCACCCCCGTCGAGGTGCACACCCTCCCTCGCGAAGTGCGCCCCGTTCGCCAAGTGTGAGCCCTGCCCGGGTGCGCGCACCTTGCTAGGGCGTCGGGTGTGCACCCGGCCCGGCCTACGTGCGTGCACCTGGAGGGGGCGTCGTGTGCGTGCAGTGTCCCGTCTGCAACGCGGTGCCCACACACCACCTCGGGCGCAACGACCTGCGCTCACATGTGGGCCGAGTGCACCTTGGTGCATGTTCGGGGCGCCTCGGGTGCACGCTCGATCTTGCCCCGGTGCACCAAGGCGCTCGGTTTGCCCCGGGTGCGCACTTGGTGCAAGGTGGGCACCCAAAATAGGGATCAAGCACCAAAACACAAGTTTCGGGATGCAAAATGGGACCCAAGGACCACAAATGCGTTCCAAGACCCATGATGGGTCCACGAGAACAAAAATGTGTTCCGAGACTTAATAAACAAATATTGGGTTTTAGGAGAAGAAACATGCTCTGATGCCCAAAACGAGAATCGACCCCGAAAAGGCCACAGGCCAAAAGTGGGATGCGAGACAAAAAAAAATGGGACCCGAGGACCAAAATTGGGTTCCCAGGTCGAAGACAGGGCAACCGGACAAGAAACGACCTCTAAGGCTCGAAATGAGTCCCGACGACTAAAACTTGACAAGAAGCACCCATCAGGCACCCAACTCGACACCCATGGGATGCCGACCCACCCGGGCTTCCACCTAGCACACCTTGGCACCCACCCACCCTCGCACCCAACCTCGCACCCAACTTAGCACCTTTGAACCCACATTGGCACTCACCCTGACCCTGGCACCTTGGAACCCACATTGGCACTCACCTTGACCCTGGCACCCACCTTTGCACTCACCTTGGGACCCACCCTGGCTCCCACCTCGGCACCCACCCAGACACCCACCTTGGTTCCTTGGCACCCACCTTGGATCCTTGGCACCCACCCCGACACCCACCTTGGCACGCAACTTGGCTACTTGCCACCCACCTTGGCTCCTTGACGCCCACCCCGACAACCACCCCGTGACCTACCCTGGCTAGGGTTGGTGCACACCCACCCTGGTGCCCACCTTGGCACCCACCCTATGACCCACCTTGGCACGCACCTTAGTACCCACCCCGTTACCCACCCTAGGACCCACCCCGTGACCCACCTTGGCCAGGGTGGGTGCCTTGGTGCGCACAACTTGCCTGGGCTGCACACCAGGGCGGGCTCAAGATGGCACCCGCGTTCCGTTTTTTTCACTATCTTTCAAAACGGAAATTTTAAAATCTCATTTTTTTCTTTTTTTTGCCTTTTCTGGAAATTAGTGAAGGCAGCGCATCAAAGGTGCGCAATGCTGGTGCGAACCCGGGAGCGCTCCGATGTGTGCTCCAAGGTGCGGCGTGCACGAAGTCCGAGCCCGGTTTGCCCCGGGTGCGCACCTCGCGTGCACCTTCGCCGGGGTGAGCACCTTGGCTGGGTTGCGCGCCCTGGTGCGTACCAAGGAGCGCTCTGAAGTGTGCTCCAAGGTGCGGCGTGCACGAAGTCGGAGCCCGGTTTGCCCCGGGTGTGCACCTCGGGTGCGCACCTCGCGTGCACCTTCGCTGCGGTGGGCACCTTGGCTGGGTTGCGCGCCTTGGTGGGCACCATGCAGTGCACGAAGTCGGAGCCCGGTTTGCCCCGGGCGCGCACCTCCGCCAGGGTGGGCACCTTGGTGCGCACAACTTGCCTGGGCTGCGCATCAGGAAGGGCTCAAGATGGCACCCGCGTTCCGTTTTTTTCACTATCTTTCAGAACGGAAATTTTAAAATATCGTTTTTTTTTGCCTTTTCTGGAAATTAGTGAAGGCAGCGCATCAAAGGTGCGCAACGCTGGTGCGAACCTGGGAGCGCTCCGATGTGTGCTCCAAGGTGCGGCGTGCACGAAGTCGGAGCCCGGTTTGCCTCGGGTGCGCCCTGGTGGGCACCATGGTGCGCACCAAGGAGCGCTCCGAAGTGTGCTCCAAGGTGCGGCCTGCACGAAGTCGGAGCCCGGTTTGCCCCGGGTGTGCACCTCGGGTGGGCACCTTGGTGCGCATGCCTTGCCTGGGCTGCGCACCAGGGCGGGCTCAAGATGGCACCCGCGTTCCTTTTTTTTCACTATCTTTCAAAACGGAAATTTTAAAATCTCATTTTTTTTTGCCTTTTTCTGGAAATTAGTGAAGGCAGCGCATCAAAGGTGCGCACCTCGCTGCCCACCACGGTGCGCAACGCCGGTGGGCACCCGGGAGTGCTTCGAAGTGTGCTCCAAGGTGCTGCGTGCACGTTGTCGGAGCCCGGTTTGCCCCGGGTGCGCACCTCGCGTGCACCTTCGTCGGGGTGGGCACCTTGGCTTGGTTTGCCCCGGCTGCGCTCCGAAGCGGGGTTATTGGAGCGCCGCCTCTTTTTTTGTCGGAGCGTTTGGTGGGGTTTCTCGCATTGGCTCTTCCGAGGCCCGGTTGCCACCCTGGCGCGCACGAAGTCGGAAGTAGGGTTAATTGCCCGGGTGCGCACCTTTGCCAGGGTGGCACCTTACCTGGGCTGCGCACCAGGGCGGGCTCAAGATGGCACGCGCGTTCCGTTTTTTTCACTATCTTTCAAAACGGAAATTTTAAAATCTCCTTTTTTTTTTGCCTTTTCTGGAAATTAGTGAAGGCAGCGCATCAAAGGTGCGCACCTCGCTGCCCACCTTGGTGTGCTCTGAGGTGCGCACCCGGGAGCGCTACGAAGTGTGCTCCAAGGTGCGGCGTGCACGTTGTCGGAGCCCGGTTTGCCCCGGGTGCGCACCTCGCCTGCACCTTGGCCGGGGTGGGCACCTTGGCTGGGTTTGCCCAGGGTGCGCTCCGAAGCGGGGTTACTGGAGCGCCCCCTCTTTTTTTGTCAGAGAGTTTGGTGGGGTTTCTCGCATTGGCTCTTCCCAGGCCCGGTTGTTGGGTGCGCTCCCACCCTGGCGCGCGCGAAGTTGGAAGTTGGGTTAATTGCCCGGGCGCGCACCTTCGCCAGGGTGGGCACCTTGGTGCGCAAACCTTGGCTGGGCTGCGCACCAGGGCGGGCTCAAGATGGCACCAGCATTCCCTTTTTCTCACTATCTTTCAAAACGGAAATTTTAAAATCTCGTTTTTTTTTTGCCTTTTATGGAAATTAGTGAAGGCATCGCATCAAAGGTGCGCACCTCGCTGCCCACCTTGGTGTGCTCCGAGGTGCCCACCACGGTGCGCAACGCCGGTGCGAACCCGGGAGCGCCCCGATGTGTGCTCCAAGGTGCGGCGTGCACGAAGTCGGACCCCGGTTTGCCCCGGGTGCGCACCTCGCGTGCACCTTGGTGCGCACACCTTGGCTGGGTTGCGCGGCCTGGTGGGCACCATGGTGCGCACCAAGGAGCGCTCCGAAGTGTGCTCCAAGGTGCGGCGTGCACGAAGTCGGAGCCCGGTTTGCCCCGGGTGCGCACCTTCGCCGCGGTGGGCACCATGGCGTGCACGAAGTCGGAGCCCGGTTTGCCCCGGGTGCGCACCTCGCGTGCACCTTCGCCGGGGTGGGCACCTCGGCTGGGTTGCGCGCCCTGGTGCGCACCAAGGAGCGCTCTGAAGTGTGCTCCAAGGTGCGGCGTGCACGAAGTCGGAGCCCGGTTTGCCCCGGGTGTGCACCTCGCGTGCACCTTCGCTGCGGTGGGCACCTTGGCTGGGTTGCGCGCCTTGGTGGGCACCATGCAGTGCACGAAGTCGGAGCCCGGTTTGCCCCGGGCGCGCACCTCCGCCAGGGTGGGCACCTTGGTGCGCACAACTTGCCTGGGCTGCGCACCAGGAAGGGCTCAAGATGGCACCCGCGTTCCGTTTTTTTCACTATCTTTCAGAACGGAAATTTTAAAATATCGTTTTTTTTTGCCTTTTCTGGAAATTAGTGAAGGCAGCGCATCAAAGGTGCGCAACGCTGGTGCGAACCTGGGAGCGCTCCGATGTGTGCTCCAAGGTGCGGCGTGCACGAAGTCGGACCCCGGTTTGCCCCGGGTGCGCACCTCGCGTGCACCTTGGTGCGCACACCTTGGCTGGGTTGCGCGCCCTGGTGGGCACCATGGTGCGCACCAAGGAGCGCTCCGAAGTGTGCTCCAAGGTGCGGCGTGCACGAAGTCGGAGCCCGGTTTGCCCCGGGTGCGCACCTCGCGTGCACCTTCGCCGCGGTGGGCACCATGGCGTGCACGAAGTCGGAGCCCGGTTTGCCCCGGGTGCGCACCTCGCGTGCACCTTCGCCGGGGTGGGCACCTTAGTGTGCAGACCTTGGCTGGGTTGCGCGCCCTGGTGGGCACCATGGTGCGCACCAAGGAGCGCTCCGAAGTGTGCTCCAAGGTGCGGCCTGCACGAAGTCGGAGCCCGGTTTGCCCCGGGTGTGCACCTCGGGTGGGCACCTTGGTGCGCATGCCTTGCCTGGGCTGCGCACCAGGGCGGGCTCAAGATGGCACCCGCGTTCCTTTTTTTTCACTATCTTTCAAAACGGAAATTTTAAAATCTCATTTTTTTTTGCCTTTTTCTGGAAATTAGTGAAGGCAGCGCATCAAAGGTGCGCACCTCGCTGCCCACCACGGTGCGCAACGCCGGTGGGCACCCGGGAGTGCTTCGAAGTGTGCTCCAAGGTGCTGCGTGCACGTTGTCGGAGCCCGGTTTGCCCCGGGTGCGCACCTCGCGTGCACCTTCGTCGGGGTGGGCACCTTGGCTGGGTTTGCCCCGGCTGCGCTCCGAAGCGGGGTTATTGGAGCGCCGCCTCTTTTTTTGTCGGAGCGTTTGGTGGGGTTTCTCGCATTGGCTCTTCCGAGGCCCGGTTGCCACCCTGGCGCGCACGAAGTCGGAAGTAGGGTTAATTGCCCGGGTGCGCACCTTTGCCAGGGTGGGCACCTTACCTGGGCTGCGCACCAGGGCGGGCTCAAGATGGCACGCGCGTTCCGTTTTTTTCACTATCTTTCAAAACGGAAATTTTAAAATCTCCTTTTTTTTTTGCCTTTTCTGGAAATTAGTGAAGGCAGCGCATCAAAGGTGCGCACCTCGCTGCCCACCTTGGTGTGCTCTGAGGTGCGCACCCGGGAGCGCTACGAAGTGTGCTCCAAGGTGCGGCGTGCACGTTGTCGGAGCCCGGTTTGCCCCGGGTGCGCACCTCGCCTGCACCTTGGCCGGGGTGGGCACCTTGGCTGGGTTTGCCCAGGGTGCGCTCCGAAGCGGGGTTACTGGAGCGCCCCCTCTTTTTTTGTCAGAGCGTTTGGTGGGGTTTCTCGCATTGGCTCTTCCCAGGCCCGGTTGTTGGGTGCGCTCCCACCCTGGCGCGCGCGAAGTTGGAAGTTGGGTTAATTGCCCGGGCGCGCACCTTCGCCAGGGTGGGCACCTTGGTGCGCACACCTTGGCTGGGCTGCGCACCAGGGCGGGCTCAAGATGGCACCAGCATTCCCTTTTTCTCACTATCTTTCAAAACGGAAATTTTAAAATCTCGTTTTTTTTTTGCCTTTTATGGAAATTAGTGAAGGCATCGCATCAAAGGTGCGCACCTCGCTGCCCACCTTGGTGTGCTCCGAGGTGCCCACCACGGTGCGCAACGCCGGTGCGAACCCGGGAGCGCCCCGATGTGTGCTCCAAGGTGCGGCGTGCACGAAGTCGGACCCCGGTTTGCCCCGGGTGCGCACCTCGCGTGCACCTTGGTGCGCACACCTTGGCTGGGTTGCGCGGCCTGGTGGGCACCATGGTGCGCACCAAGGAGCGCTCCGAAGTGTGCTCCAAGGTGCGGCGTGCACGAAGTCGGAGCCCGGTTTGCCCCGGGTACGCACCTCGCGTGCACCTTCGCCGGGGTGGGCACCTCGGCTGGGTTGCGCGCCCTGGTGCGCACCAAGGAGCGCTCCGAAGTGTGCTCCAAGGTGCGGCGTGCACGAAGTCGGAGCCCGGTTTGCCCCGGGTGCGCACCTTCGCCGCGGTGCGCACCATGGCGTGCACGAAGTCGGAGCCCGGTTTGCCCCGGGTGCGCACCTCGCGTGCACCTTCGGCGGGGTTGCGCGCCCTGGTGGGCACCATGGTGCGCACCAAGGAGCGCTCCGAAGTGTGCTCCAAGGTGCGGCGTGCACGAAGTCGGAGCCCGGTTTGCCCCGGGTGCGCACCTCGCGTGCACCTTCGGCGGGGTTGCGCGCCCTGGTGGGCACCATGGTGCGCACCAAGGAGCGCTCCGAAGTGTGCTCCAAGGTGCGGCGTGCACGAAGTCGGAGCCCGGTTTGCCCCGGGTGCGCACCTCGCGTGCACCTTCGCCGCGGTGGGCACCATGGCGTGCACGAAGTCGGAGCCCGGTTTGCCCCGGGTGCGCACCTCGCGTGCACCTTCGCCGGGGTGGGCACCTCGGCTGGGTTGCGCGCCCTGGTGCGCACCAAGGAGCGCTCCGAAGTGTGCTCCAAGGTGCGGCGTGCACGAAGTCGGAGCCCGGTTTGCCCCGGGTGCGCACCTCGCGTGCACCTTCGCCAGGGTGGGCACCTCGGTGCGCACACCTTCTCAATGTTTTCTTGCCTTTTCTGGAAATTGGTGAAGGCAGCGCATCAAAGGTGCGCACCTCGGTGTGCTCCGAGGTGCGAACCCGAGAGCGCTCCGAGGTGCCCACGAAGTCGAAAGTCGGGTTAATTGCATTGTTTTCCCCGGGTGCGCTCCGAGGTGCGCAACATCGGCGCGCACCAAGGAGGGCTCCGAAGTGTGCTCCAAGGTGCGCACGATGGCGTGCACCTCTGGTGCGCACGATTCGGAGCTCGGTTTGACCGGGGTGCGCACACCTTGGCTGGGTTGCGCACCTTTTGTGCGCTCCAAGGTGCGCACGAAGTCGGAGCTCGGTTTGCCCCGGGTGCGCACCTTCGCCAGGGTGCGCACCTTGATGCGCACGCCTTGGCTGGGCTGCGCACCTTGGTGGGCGCCATGGTGCGCACCTTTCGTGCGCTCCAAGGTGCGCACGAAGTCGGAGCTCGGTTTGCCCCGGGTGCGCACCTTGGTGGGCGCCATGGTGCACTCCGAGGTGCCCAAGATTGGTGCGCACCAAGGAGCGCTCCGAAGTGCGCTCCAAGGTGCGCGCGAAGTCGAAAGTTGGGTTAATTGTCCGGTTTGCCTCGGGTGCGCACCTTGCGTGCACCTTCGCCAGGGTGGGCGCCTTGGTGCGCACACCTTGGCTGGGCTGCGCACACCTTGGCACCCGCGTTTCCTTCATTTTAAATTTTTTTTTTTTACAATCTCTCAAGTGGGAAATTCTATAATCTCAACTTTTTTTGCCTTTTCAGGAAACTTTTGAATGGAGCGCATCATTGGTGCGCTCCGAAGTGTGCTCCAAAGCTCTCTCCAGCTGCGTGCACCTGCCCCGGCCGCGCACCCGGCCCCGCCCAGCTTCGCTCACCTGTCCCGGGCGTCTGGTGCGGAACCTTAGAGTAAGAAACATCACCGTGCACCTTGGCCAACGTGCGCGACTCGACCGAGCGCGCACTGGCCGAGGTGCACACCGATTTCACCTGGGTGCGCGCGCAGCACCTCGGGCGCACCGGGGTGCGCGCACAACGCCCGGGTTGCACCGTGGCCTGTGTGCTCGGGGCGCCTCGGGTGCGCGCTCGGTGTCGCCCCCGCGCGCGCGGTAGTGCGGGCAGCGCACCCCGGCCCGGCCCGGCCCCGACGAGAACGCAAACGGGCAAAAGGTTTATTCAAATAGCATTGCGACGCCCGGCGAAAAACTAAAAAAGGGTGCAACACCGGGACTTCCCGGGAGGTCACCCATCCCAGTACTACTCCGGCCCAAGCGCGCTTAACTGCGGAGTTCTGATGGGATCCGGTGCACTAACGCTGGTATGATCGCACCCGTTATGAGCTTGTCGCAGTGTGTACTTAGCAAACCGCGACCCACGTGCGAATCCACCCCGGCCACCCACCCCCGTCGAGGTGCACACCCTCCCTCGCGAAGTGCGCCCCGTTCGCCAAGTGTGAGCCCTGCCCGGGTGCGCGCACCTTGCTAGGGCGTCGGGTGTGCACCCGGCCCGGCCTACGTGCGTGCACCTGGAGGGGGCGTCGTGTGCGTGCAGTGTCCCGTCTGCAACGCGGTGCCCACACACCACCTCGGGCGCAACGACCTGCGCTCACATGTGGGCCGAGTGCACCTTGGTGCATGTTCGGGGCGCCTCGGGTGCACGCTCGATCTTGCCCCGGTGCACCAAGGCGCTCGGTTTGCCCCGGGTGCGCACTTGGTGCAAGGTGGGCACCCAAAATAGGGATCAAGCACCAAAACACAAGTTTCGGGATGCAAAATGGGACCCAAGGACCACAAATGCGTTCCAAGACCCATGATGGGTCCACGAGAACAAAAATGTGTTCCGAGACTTAATAAACAAATATTGGGTTTTAGGAGAAGAAACATGCTCTGATGCCCAAAACGAGAATCGACCCCGAAAAGGCCACAGGCCAAAAGTGGGATGCGAGACAAAAAAAAATGGGACCCGAGGACCAAAATTGGGTTCCCAGGTCGAAGACAGGGCAACCGGACAAGAAACGACCTCTAAGGCTCGAAATGAGTCCCGACGACTAAAACTTGACAAGAAGCACCCATCAGGCACCCAACTCGACACCCATGGGATGCCGACCCACCCGGGCTTCCACCTAGCACACCTTGGCACCCACCCACCCTCGCACCCAACCTCGCACCCAACTTAGCACCTTTGAACCCACATTGGCACTCACCCTGACCCTGGCACCTTGGAACCCACATTGGCACTCACCTTGACCCTGGCACCCACCTTTGCACTCACCTTGGGACCCACCCTGGCTCCCACCTCGGCACCCACCCAGACACCCACCTTGGTTCCTTGGCACCCACCTTGGATCCTTGGCACCCACCCCGACACCCACCTTGGCACGCAACTTGGCTACTTGCCACCCACCTTGGCTCCTTGACGCCCACCCCGACAACCACCCCGTGACCTACCCTGGCTAGGGTTGGTGCACACCCACCCTGGTGCCCACCTTGGCACCCACCCTATGACCCACCTTGGCACGCACCTTAGTACCCACCCCGTTACCCACCCTAGGACCCACCCCGTGACCCACCTTGGCCAGGGTGGGTGCCTTGGTGCGCACAACTTGCCTGGGCTGCACACCAGGGCGGGCTCAAGATGGCACCCGCGTTCCGTTTTTTTCACTATCTTTCAAAACGGAAATTTTAAAATCTCATTTTTTTCTTTTTTTTGCCTTTTCTGGAAATTAGTGAAGGCAGCGCATCAAAGGTGCGCAATGCTGGTGCGAACCCGGGAGCGCTCCGATGTGTGCTCCAAGGTGCGGCGTGCACGAAGTCCGAGCCCGGTTTGCCCCGGGTGCGCACCTCGCGTGCACCTTCGCCGGGGTGAGCACCTTGGCTGGGTTGCGCGCCCTGGTGCGTACCAAGGAGCGCTCTGAAGTGTGCTCCAAGGTGCGGCGTGCACGAAGTCGGAGCCCGGTTTGCCCCGGGTGTGCACCTCGGGTGCGCACCTCGCGTGCACCTTCGCTGCGGTGGGCACCTTGGCTGGGTTGCGCGCCTTGGTGGGCACCATGCAGTGCACGAAGTCGGAGCCCGGTTTGCCCCGGGCGCGCACCTCCGCCAGGGTGGGCACCTTGGTGCGCACAACTTGCCTGGGCTGCGCATCAGGAAGGGCTCAAGATGGCACCCGCGTTCCGTTTTTTTCACTATCTTTCAGAACGGAAATTTTAAAATATCGTTTTTTTTTGCCTTTTCTGGAAATTAGTGAAGGCAGCGCATCAAAGGTGCGCAACGCTGGTGCGAACCTGGGAGCGCTCCGATGTGTGCTCCAAGGTGCGGCGTGCACGAAGTCGGAGCCCGGTTTGCCTCGGGTGCGCCCTGGTGGGCACCATGGTGCGCACCAAGGAGCGCTCCGAAGTGTGCTCCAAGGTGCGGCCTGCACGAAGTCGGAGCCCGGTTTGCCCCGGGTGTGCACCTCGGGTGGGCACCTTGGTGCGCATGCCTTGCCTGGGCTGCGCACCAGGGCGGGCTCAAGATGGCACCCGCGTTCCTTTTTTTTCACTATCTTTCAAAACGGAAATTTTAAAATCTCATTTTTTTTTGCCTTTTTCTGGAAATTAGTGAAGGCAGCGCATCAAAGGTGCGCACCTCGCTGCCCACCACGGTGCGCAACGCCGGTGGGCACCCGGGAGTGCTTCGAAGTGTGCTCCAAGGTGCTGCGTGCACGTTGTCGGAGCCCGGTTTGCCCCGGGTGCGCACCTCGCGTGCACCTTCGTCGGGGTGGGCACCTTGGCTTGGTTTGCCCCGGCTGCGCTCCGAAGCGGGGTTATTGGAGCGCCGCCTCTTTTTTTGTCGGAGCGTTTGGTGGGGTTTCTCGCATTGGCTCTTCCGAGGCCCGGTTGCCACCCTGGCGCGCACGAAGTCGGAAGTAGGGTTAATTGCCCGGGTGCGCACCTTTGCCAGGGTGGCACCTTACCTGGGCTGCGCACCAGGGCGGGCTCAAGATGGCACGCGCGTTCCGTTTTTTTCACTATCTTTCAAAACGGAAATTTTAAAATCTCCTTTTTTTTTTGCCTTTTCTGGAAATTAGTGAAGGCAGCGCATCAAAGGTGCGCACCTCGCTGCCCACCTTGGTGTGCTCTGAGGTGCGCACCCGGGAGCGCTACGAAGTGTGCTCCAAGGTGCGGCGTGCACGTTGTCGGAGCCCGGTTTGCCCCGGGTGCGCACCTCGCCTGCACCTTGGCCGGGGTGGGCACCTTGGCTGGGTTTGCCCAGGGTGCGCTCCGAAGCGGGGTTACTGGAGCGCCCCCTCTTTTTTTGTCAGAGAGTTTGGTGGGGTTTCTCGCATTGGCTCTTCCCAGGCCCGGTTGTTGGGTGCGCTCCCACCCTGGCGCGCGCGAAGTTGGAAGTTGGGTTAATTGCCCGGGCGCGCACCTTCGCCAGGGTGGGCACCTTGGTGCGCAAACCTTGGCTGGGCTGCGCACCAGGGCGGGCTCAAGATGGCACCAGCATTCCCTTTTTCTCACTATCTTTCAAAACGGAAATTTTAAAATCTCGTTTTTTTTTTGCCTTTTATGGAAATTAGTGAAGGCATCGCATCAAAGGTGCGCACCGCGCTGCCCACCTTGGTGTGCTCCGAGGTGCCCACCACGGTGCGCAACGCCGGTGCGAACCCGGGAGCGCCCCGATGTGTGCTCCAAGGTGCGGCGTGCACGAAGTCGGACCCCGGTTTGCCCCGGGTGCGCACCTCGCGTGCACCTTGGTGCGCACACCTTGGCTGGGTTGCGCGGCCTGGTGGGCACCATGGTGCGCACCAAGGAGCGCTCCGAAGTGTGCTCCAAGGTGCGGCGTGCACGAAGTCGGAGCCCGGTTTGCCCCGGGTGCGCACCTTCGCCGCGGTGGGCACCATGGCGTGCACGAAGTCGGAGCCCGGTTTGCCCCGGGTGCGCACCTCGCGTGCACCTTCGCCGGGGTGGGCACCTCGGCTGGGTTGCGCGCCCTGGTGCGCACCAAGGAGCGCTCTGAAGTGTGCTCCAAGGTGCGGCGTGCACGAAGTCGGAGCCCGGTTTGCCCCGGGTGTGCACCTCGCGTGCACCTTCGCTGCGGTGGGCACCTTGGCTGGGTTGCGCGCCTTGGTGGGCACCATGCAGTGCACGAAGTCGGAGCCCGGTTTGCCCCGGGCGCGCACCTCCGCCAGGGTGGGCACCTTGGTGCGCACAACTTGCCTGGGCTGCGCACCAGGAAGGGCTCAAGATGGCACCCGCGTTCCGTTTTTTTCACTATCTTTCAGAACGGAAATTTTAAAATATCGTTTTTTTTTGCCTTTTCTGGAAATTAGTGAAGGCAGCGCATCAAAGGTGCGCAACGCTGGTGCGAACCTGGGAGCGCTCCGATGTGTGCTCCAAGGTGCGGCGTGCACGAAGTCGGACCCCGGTTTGCCCCGGGTGCGCACCTCGCGTGCACCTTGGTGCGCACACCTTGGCTGGGTTGCGCGCCCTGGTGGGCACCATGGTGCGCACCAAGGAGCGCTCCGAAGTGTGCTCCAAGGTGCGGCGTGCACGAAGTCGGAGCCCGGTTTGCCCCGGGTGCGCACCTCGCGTGCACCTTCGCCGCGGTGGGCACCATGGCGTGCACGAAGTCGGAGCCCGGTTTGCCCCGGGTGCGCACCTCGCGTGCACCTTCGCCGGGGTGGGCACCTTGGTGTGCAGACCTTGGCTGGGTTGCGCGCCCTGGTGGGCACCATGGTGCGCACCAAGGAGCGCTCCGAAGTGTGCTCCAAGGTGCGGCCTGCACGAAGTCGGAGCCCGGTTTGCCCCGGGTGTGCACCTCGGGTGGGCACCTTGGTGCGCATGCCTTGCCTGGGCTGCGCACCAGGGCGGGCTCAAGATGGCACCCGCGTTCCTTTTTTTTCACTATCTTTCAAAACGGAAATTTTAAAATCTCATTTTTTTTTGCCTTTTTCTGGAAATTAGTGAAGGCAGCGCATCAAAGGTGCGCACCTCGCTGCCCACCACGGTGCGCAACGCCGGTGGGCACCCGGGAGTGCTTCGAAGTGTGCTCCAAGGTGCTGCGTGCACGTTGTCGGAGCCCGGTTTGCCCCGGGTGCGCACCTCGCGTGCACCTTCGTCGGGGTGGGCACCTTGGCTGGGTTTGCCCCGGCTGCGCTCCGAAGCGGGGTTATTGGAGCGCCGCCTCTTTTTTTGTCGGAGCGTTTGGTGGGGTTTCTCGCATTGGCTCTTCCGAGGCCCGGTTGCCACCCTGGCGCGCACGAAGTCGGAAGTAGGGTTAATTGCCCGGGTGCGCACCTTTGCCAGGGTGGGCACCTTACCTGGGCTGCGCACCAGGGCGGGCTCAAGATGGCACGCGCGTTCCGTTTTTTTCACTATCTTTCAAAACGGAAATTTTAAAATCTCCTTTTTTTTTTGCCTTTTCTGGAAATTAGTGAAGGCAGCGCATCAAAGGTGCGCACCTCGCTGCCCACCTTGGTGTGCTCTGAGGTGCGCACCCGGGAGCGCTACGAAGTGTGCTCCAAGGTGCGGCGTGCACGTTGTCGGAGCCCGGTTTGCCCCGGGTGCGCACCTCGCCTGCACCTTGGCCGGGGTGGGCACCTTGGCTGGGTTTGCCCAGGGTGCGCTCCGAAGCGGGGTTACTGGAGCGCCCCCTCTTTTTTTGTCAGAGCGTTTGGTGGGGTTTCTCGCATTGGCTCTTCCCAGGCCCGGTTGTTGGGTGCGCTCCCACCCTGGCGCGCGCGAAGTTGGAAGTTGGGTTAATTGCCCGGGCGCGCACCTTCGCCAGGGTGGGCACCTTGGTGCGCACACCTTGGCTGGGCTGCGCACCAGGGCGGGCTCAAGATGGCACCAGCATTCCCTTTTTCTCACTATCTTTCAAAACGGAAATTTTAAAATCTCGTTTTTTTTTTGCCTTTTATGGAAATTAGTGAAGGCATCGCATCAAAGGTGCGCACCTCGCTGCCCACCTTGGTGTGCTCCGAGGTGCCCACCACGGTGCGCAACGCCGGTGCGAACCCGGGAGCGCCCCGATGTGTGCTCCAAGGTGCGGCGTGCACGAAGTCGGACCCCGGTTTGCCCCGGGTGCGCACCTCGCGTGCACCTTGGTGCGCACACCTTGGCTGGGTTGCGCGGCCTGGTGGGCACCATGGTGCGCACCAAGGAGCGCTCCGAAGTGTGCTCCAAGGTGCGGCGTGCACGAAGTCGGAGCCCGGTTTGCCCCGGGTACGCACCTCGCGTGCACCTTCGCCGGGGTGGGCACCTCGGCTGGGTTGCGCGCCCTGGTGCGCACCAAGGAGCGCTCCGAAGTGTGCTCCAAGGTGCGGCGTGCACGAAGTCGGAGCCCGGTTTGCCCCGGGTGCGCACCTTCGCCGCGGTGCGCACCATGGCGTGCACGAAGTCGGAGCCCGGTTTGCCCCGGGTGCGCACCTCGCGTGCACCTTCGGCGGGGTTGCGCGCCCTGGTGGGCACCATGGTGCGCACCAAGGAGCGCTCCGAAGTGTGCTCCAAGGTGCGGCGTGCACGAAGTCGGAGCCCGGTTTGCCCCGGGTGCGCACCTCGCGTGCACCTTCGGCGGGGTTGCGCGCCCTGGTGGGCACCATGGTGCGCACCAAGGAGCGCTCCGAAGTGTGCTCCAAGGTGCGGCGTGCACGAAGTCGGAGCCCGGTTTGCCCCGGGTGCGCACCTCGCGTGCACCTTCGCCGCGGTGGGCACCATGGCGTGCACGAAGTCGGAGCCCGGTTTGCCCCGGGTGCGCACCTCGCGTGCACCTTCGCCGGGGTGGGCACCTCGGCTGGGTTGCGCGCCCTGGTGCGCACCAAGGAGCGCTCCGAAGTGTGCTCCAAGGTGCGGCGTGCACGAAGTCGGAGCCCGGTTTGCCCCGGGTGCGCACCTCGCGTGCACCTTCGCCAGGGTGGGCACCTCGGTGCGCACACCTTCTCAATGTTTTCTTGCCTTTTCTGGAAATTGGTGAAGGCAGCGCATCAAAGGTGCGCACCTCGGTGTGCTCCGAGGTGCGAACCCGAGAGCGCTCCGAGGTGCCCACGAAGTCGAAAGTCGGGTTAATTGCATTGTTTTCCCCGGGTGCGCTCCGAGGTGCGCAACATCGGCGCGCACCAAGGAGGGCTCCGAAGTGTGCTCCAAGGTGCGCACGATGGCGTGCACCTCTGGTGCGCACGATTCGGAGCTCGGTTTGACCGGGGTGCGCACACCTTGGCTGGGTTGCGCACCTTTTGTGCGCTCCAAGGTGCGCACGAAGTCGGAGCTCGGTTTGCCCCGGGTGCGCACCTTCGCCAGGGTGCGCACCTTGATGCGCACGCCTTGGCTGGGCTGCGCACCTTGGTGGGCGCCATGGTGCGCACCTTTCGTGCGCTCCAAGGTGCGCACGAAGTCGGAGCTCGGTTTGCCCCGGGTGCGCACCTTGGTGGGCGCCATGGTGCACTCCGAGGTGCCCAAGATTGGTGCGCACCAAGGAGCGCTCCGAAGTGCGCTCCAAGGTGCGCGCGAAGTCGAAAGTTGGGTTAATTGTCCGGTTTGCCTCGGGTGCGCACCTTGCGTGCACCTTCGCCAGGGTGGGCGCCTTGGTGCGCACACCTTGGCTGGGCTGCGCACACCTTGGCACCCGCGTTTCCTTCATTTTAAATTTTTTTTTTTTACAATCTCTCAAGTGGGAAATTCTATAATCTCAACTTTTTTTGCCTTTTCAGGAAACTTTTGAATGGAGCGCATCATTGGTGCGCTCCGAAGTGTGCTCCAAAGCTCTCTCCAGCTGCGTGCACCTGCCCCGGCCGCGCACCCGGCCCCGCCCAGCTTCGCTCACCTGTCCCGGGCGTCTGGTGCGGAACCTTAGAGTAAGAAACATCACCGTGCACCTTGGCCAACGTGCGCGACTCGACCGAGCGCGCACTGGCCGAGGTGCACACCGATTTCACCTGGGTGCGCGCGCAGCACCTCGGGCGCACCGGGGTGCGCGCACAACGCCCGGGTTGCACCGTGGCCTGTGTGCTCGGGGCGCCTCGGGTGCGCGCTCGGTGTCGCCCCCGCGCGCGCGGTAGTGCGGGCAGCGCACCCCGGCCCGGCCCGGCCCCGACGAGAACGCAAACGGGCAAAAGGTTTATTCAAATAGCATTGCGACGCCCGGCGAAAAACTAAAAAAGGGTGCAACACCGGGACTTCCCGGGAGGTCACCCATCCCAGTACTACTCCGGCCCAAGCGCGCTTAACTGCGGAGTTCTGATGGGATCCGGTGCACTAACGCTGGTATGATCGCACCCGTTATGAGCTTGTCGCAGTGTGTACTTAGCAAACCGCGACCCACGTGCGAATCCACCCCGGCCACCCACCCCCGTCGAGGTGCACACCCTCCCTCGCGAAGTGCGCCCCGTTCGCCAAGTGTGAGCCCTGCCCGGGTGCGCGCACCTTGCTAGGGCGTCGGGTGTGCACCCGGCCCGGCCTACGTGCGTGCACCTGGAGGGGGCGTCGTGTGCGTGCAGTGTCCCGTCTGCAACGCGGTGCCCACACACCACCTCGGGCGCAACGACCTGCGCTCACATGTGGGCCGAGTGCACCTTGGTGCATGTTCGGGGCGCCTCGGGTGCACGCTCGATCTTGCCCCGGTGCACCAAGGCGCTCGGTTTGCCCCGGGTGCGCACTTGGTGCAAGGTGGGCACCCAAAATAGGGATCAAGCACCAAAACACAAGTTTCGGGATGCAAAATGGGACCCAAGGACCACAAATGCGTTCCAAGACCCATGATGGGTCCACGAGAACAAAAATGTGTTCCGAGACTTAATAAACAAATATTGGGTTTTAGGAGAAGAAACATGCTCTGATGCCCAAAACGAGAATCGACCCCGAAAAGGCCACAGGCCAAAAGTGGGATGCGAGACAAAAAAAAATGGGACCCGAGGACCAAAATTGGGTTCCCAGGTCGAAGACAGGGCAACCGGACAAGAAACGACCTCTAAGGCTCGAAATGAGTCCCGACGACTAAAACTTGACAAGAAGCACCCATCAGGCACCCAACTCGACACCCATGGGATGCCGACCCACCCGGGCTTCCACCTAGCACACCTTGGCACCCACCCACCCTCGCACCCAACCTCGCACCCAACTTAGCACCTTTGAACCCACATTGGCACTCACCCTGACCCTGGCACCTTGGAACCCACATTGGCACTCACCTTGACCCTGGCACCCACCTTTGCACTCACCTTGGGACCCACCCTGGCTCCCACCTCGGCACCCACCCAGACACCCACCTTGGTTCCTTGGCACCCACCTTGGATCCTTGGCACCCACCCCGACACCCACCTTGGCACGCAACTTGGCTACTTGCCACCCACCTTGGCTCCTTGACGCCCACCCCGACAACCACCCCGTGACCTACCCTGGCTAGGGTTGGTGCACACCCACCCTGGTGCCCACCTTGGCACCCACCCTATGACCCACCTTGGCACGCACCTTAGTACCCACCCCGTTACCCACCCTAGGACCCACCCCGTGACCCACCTTGGCCAGGGTGGGTGCACCCACCCTGGTGCCCACCTTGGCACCCACCCATCCTAGCACCCAGCCTGTGACCGGGCTTGGAACCCAACCTTGCACCCGCACCCGTCTTGGCCAGTGTGGGTGCGCACCCATCCTGGCACCCACGTTGTGACACACCCTTTAACCCACGCACCCTAGCACCCACGTTGGCACCCACCTTGGAACCCAACCTAGCAACTTGGCACCCACCCCGTGACCCACCTTGGCATCCACCATAGCAGTCGCCGACTTGGCACCCACCTCGGCACCCACCTTGACACTTGTGGACCCACCTTGCCACTCACCCTAGCATCGACCCATCCTAGCACCCACCCTGGCACCTTTGCACCCTAGCACTCACCCATCCTAGCACCTAACCTGTGACCCACCTTGACACTCACCCTCGCACCCACCTTGGAACCCAACCTAGCACCCACCCACCCTGACACCAACCCTAGCACCTACCCACCCTTGCACCCACCCTGTGACCCATCTTGGCACCCACCCATCCTACCACTCAACCTATCACCCACCTTCTCACCCACCTTGGCATCCACCTTAGCACCCACCCACACTGGCACCTTGGCACCCACCTCGGGCAAGGTGGGTGCACACCCACCCTGGCACCCAATTTAGAACCCACCGAGCATGTTACCCACCTTGGCACCCACATTGCAGCCCACCCTAGTACCCACCCTATGACCCACATTGGCATCCACACCCTAGCACCCAGGCACCTCGACACCCGCCTTGACACCCACCCTAGCACTGAACCTGTGACCCACCTTGGAACTCACCCTAGAACCCACCCACCCTGTGAACCACCTTGGCATCCACCTTAGCACCCACCCACCTTGGCACCCACTCTAGCACTCACCCATCCTAACACCCAACTTGTTACCCACCTTGGCACCCGCCCTCGCGTCCACCTTGAAACCCACCCTAGCACCCACCCACGCAGGAGCCCACCTTGGCACCCAACCTAACACCCACGCATCCTGGCACCCAACTTGTGACCCACCTTGGAACCCACCCTAGTACCCACCTTTGAACCCACTATATCACCAACCCACCTTGGCACCCACCCTATGACCCTCTTTGGAATCCACCCTAGCACGCACCCACCCTGGCACCCACCATGGAGCGCACCCTAGCACCCACCCACCTCGGCACGCACCTCAACACCCACCTTGGTGTGCGCACTGCGCCAACCTCTCAAAGACCCTATGTGGTGCGCTCCAAAGTGTACACCTTTGGTGCGCTCCAAGGTGCGCACCTTTGGTGCACACCGAGGTGCACACCAAAGTGTGCACCGAGGTGAGCACCAAAGTGCACTCCAGGGTGCACACCAAGGCGTGCACCTTTGGTGCGGTCAATGCAAACGAATTCGGAAGTTGGGGTCGATGTCCTAATCGCTGCTGCAGACTACACGTATGAGAATCGGACAAATAGCTTTATATAGGGGAGGTGTTGCGTTTGATGGGTCGACTCCCCTGGTTGTGTGCACTGCACCAACTTCAAAGACCCTGTCTTGTTTAAGAAGTCAAAAGTTGGGGTGGATGTCCTAATCATTGCTGCAGTCTACGCATGTATGAGAATCAGACAAATAGCTTATATAGGGGAGGTGTTGCATTCGGTGGGTTGACTCCCCTGGTTGTGCGCACTGCGCCAACCTCAAAGACCCCGCATAGCAGAAGAAGTCGGAAGTCGGATTTTGGTGAGCACCAAGGCGTGCACCTTTGGTGCGGTCAACGCAGACGAATTCAGAAGTTGGGGTGGATGTCCTAATCGTTGTTGCAGGCTACACATGTATGAGAATCAGACAAATAGCTTATATAGGGGAGGTGTTGGGTTTGATGGGTCAACTCCCTTGGTTGTGCGCATTACGCCAACCTCAAAGACCTTGTTTTCGTTAAGAAGTCAAAAGTTGGGGTCAATGTCCTAATGGCTCCTGCAGGCTACACATGTATGAGAATCGGACAAATAGCTTATATAGGGGAGGTGTTGGGTTTGATGGGTCGACTCCCCTGGTTGTGCGCATTACGTCAACCTCAAAGACCTTGTTTTCGTTAAGAAGTCAAAAGTTGGGGTCGATGTCCTAATTGCTCCTGTAGACTACACATGTATGAGAATCAGACAAATAGCTTATATAGGGGAGGTGTTGGGTTTGATGGGTTGACTCCCCTAGTTGTTCGCATTACACCAACCTCAAAGACCTTGTTTTCGTTTAGAAGCCGAAAGTTGGGGTCGATGTCCTAATTGCTCCTGCAGGCTACGCATGTATGAGAATCAGACAAATAGCTTATATAGGGGAGGTGTTGGGTTTGATGGGTCGACTCCCCTGGTTGTGCGCATTGCGCCAACCTCAAAGACCCTGCATTGCGGATGAAGTCGAAAGTCAGAGTTTGGTGTGCTACAAGGTGTGGTCGAAGGTGCTCACCTAGGTGTGCACCTTTGGAGCACAGGAAAAGTGCCCTCCAAAAGTGCGCACCTTTGGAGTGCACAAAAGTGCCCTCCAAAAGTGCGCACCTTTGGAGCGCAGAAAAGTGCCCTCCAAAAAGTGCCCTCCAAAAGTGCGCACCTTTGGAGCGCAGAAAAGTGCCCTCCAAAAAGTGCCCTCCAAAAGTGCGCACCTTTGGAGCGCAGAAAAGTGCCCTCCAAAAAGTGCCCTCCAAAAGTGCGCACCTTTGGAGCGCAGAAAAGTGCCCTCCAAAAAGTGCCCTCCAAAAGTGCGCACCTTTGGAGCGCAGAAAAGTGCCCTCCAAAAAGTGCCCTCCAAAAGTGCGCACCTTTGGAGCGCAGAAAAGTGCCCTCCAAAAAGTGCCCTCCAAAAGTGCGCACCTTTGGAGCGCAGAAAAGTGCCCTCCAAAAAGTGCCCTCCAAAAGTGCGCACCTTTGGAGCGCAGAAAAGTGCCCTCCAAAAAGTGCCCTCCAAAAGTGCGCACCTTTGGAGCGCAGAAAAGTGCCCTCCAAAAAGTGCCCTCCAAAAGTGCGCACCTTTGGAGCGCAGAAAAGTGCCCTCCAAAAAGTGCCCTCCAAAAGTGCGCACCTTTGGAGCGCAGAAAAGTGCCCTCCAAAAGTGCGCACCTTTGGAGCGCACAAAAGTGCCCTCCAAAAGTGCGCACTTTTGGTGCGCACCAAGGCGCTGGTTCGGTCGTTGCAGGCGAGTTCGGAAGTTGGGGTCGATGTCCTGAGCGGAGGTGCAAACTACACAGGTGTCGGAATCGGACAAATAGCTTATATAGGGGAGGTGTATGCTTCGATGGGTCGACTCCCCAGGTTGAGCGCACCGCGCCAACCTCAAAGACCCTACGGTATGGATGAAGTCGGAAGTTGGGTCCGATGACCGATTCGATTAGTAGGTATGCTCATGAGGTCGGAATTTGGGTCCGATGACCTGCCATGTGCAGGAAGGCGAATGTTGACACTGTGCGTTGCAAGGTGCACACCAAGGCGCTGGTGCGGTCTTTTTAGTCGAGTTCGGAAGTTGGGGTCGATGTCCTGATCGGAGGTGCAAGCTACACAGGTGTGGGAATCGGACAAATAGCTTATATAGGGGAGGTGTATGCTTCGTTGGGTCGACTCCCCGGGTTGAGCGCACCGCGCCAACCTCAAAGACCCTACGGTATGGATGAAGTCGGAAGTTGGGTCCGATGACCGATTCGATATGTAGGCATACTCGCGAGGTCGGAATTTGGGTCCGATGACCTGCCACGTGCAGGAAGGCGAATGTTGGCACTGTGCGTTGCAAGGTGCGCACCAAGGCGCTGGTTCGGTCGTTGGAGGCGAGTTCGGAAGTTGGGGTCGATGTCTTGATCGGAGGTGCAAACTACACAGGTGTGGGAATCGGACAAATAGCTTATATAGGGGAGGTGTATGCTTCGTTGGGTCGACTCCCCGGGTTGAGCGCACCGCGCCAACCTCAAAGACCCTACGGTATGGATGAAGTCGGAAGTTGGGTCCGATGACCGATTCGATATGTAGGCATACTCGCGAGGTCGGAATTTGGGTCCGATGACCTGCCATGTGCAGGAAGGCGAATGTTGGGACTGTGCGTCGCAAGGTGCGCACCAAGGCGCTGGTGCCGTCGTTGCAGTCGAGTTCGGAAGTTGGGGTCGATGTCCTGGTCAGAGGTGCAAACTACACAGGTGTGGGAATCGGACAAATAGCTTATATAGGGGAGGTGTATGCTTCGATGGGTCGACTCCCTGGGTTGAGCGCACCGCGCCAACCTCAAAGACCCTACAGTATGGATGAAGTCGGAAGTTGGGTCCGATGACCGATTCGATACGTAGGCATATTGGCGAGGTCTGAATTTGTGTCCGATGACTTGCCATGCGCAGGAAGGCGGAATTTGGGTCCGATGACCGAGTTGATGGCGTGCCATGCGCAGAAAGGCGGAATTTGGGTCCGATGACCGAGTTGATGTTGATGGCCCGCCATGCACAGGAAGGCGGAATTTGGGTCCGATGACCGATTTGAAGGCGTGCCATACGCAAAAAGGCGGAGTTTGGGTCCGATGACCGAGTTGATATTGATGGCCCGCCATGCGCAGGAAGGCGGAATTTGGGTCCGATGACCTGACATACGCATGGAGTCCGACTCGGGGGCCGATGTTCGATTCGATGACTTGCATTGTGGGTAAAGTCGGAAGTTGTGGTCTTTGACCCGATTCGATGACCAGACTTCGGCTGCTTGAGAATCGGACAAATAACTTATATAGGGGAGGTAGTGTTCTCGAGCATCCTCCCCCCGTGCCCGTTTATGTCGATTGATGCTGGTGCTCGACTGGTTGGAGCGCTCGGATGCAAAAATCTTGCACCAGGATTTATCGATTGTGATGGACACGGCAAGTCTCCTGATTGCTATGCAGGAGCTCATCGTGAATCTCTATGCGGCCTTGGTATGGACTCGACCTGCGGAATGGTTCGGCAATGGTAGTCGCTCCAACACGTCCTTGCAATGGCCACAGAGGTGATTCGACTAGAGCTCCAGTCTAGCTTTTGGGTTGCTTGGCGGACTGGTATAGCCGCGATCGAGTTCCGGCCATGAACGTTTTAGATAGCTCTTGGGCTTTCTGGGACGGAAGTCGGAAGTTTGGGCTGTTGTCCGATTTGATGACCATTCTTCGGATGTGTGAGAATCGGACAAATAACTTATATAGGGGACTGTGTTGTCTCACGCAGCCCCCTCCGTGCCCCTCTATCTCGACCGATGTTGGTGCTTGAAAGGGTTGGGATCGCTCGGATTTATAAACGTGCACCACCATTTGTCGAGTGTGAGGGACGCGGCAGGTCTCCTAAATGCTATGCGGGCGCTCTCTGAGAATCTCTATCCGGCCTCGACACAGACTAGTCTTGCTGAATGGTTTGGCACTGGTAGTCGATCCAACACGTCGTTGTTGTGGCCGCCTAGGCGATTCGATTCGAGCCCCCGTCTAGCTTTTGGGTTGCTTGGCGGATTTTGCCCTATCCGCAAGTGAGCTCGGTCCCTAAACGTTCGAGAAACCCGATTGCTATGCGCCGACTCTCTTTCTTGCGAGCCTCCATCTAGCTTTTGGGTCTCTACGGAACGGAAGTCGGAATCTGGGACCGTTGTTTGATTCGACGAGGCAGACTACGGTTGTGCGAGAATCGGACAAATAACTTATATAGGGGAGGTGTTGACTGGAGCATTCTCCCCCGTGCCCCTCTAACTCGACCAATGCTGGCGCTCGAACGGTGGTAGCGCTCGGATTTTCATTGAGCGCCAGCATTGGTCGATTTAGAGGGGCATGCGAGATTCCCGAATGCTATGCGAGGGCTCTAACGGAAATGTCTATTGGTTTCGGTATGGATGCAATTGCGAGTGGTTCGGCAAAGGTAGTCGTTCCGATGCGTCCATGTCGTGGCCAAATCGATAATTCGATTTGAGCCCTCGTATAGCATTTGGGTCTCTCGATGTGATTCCGCATTCCAGTCCCTTTGGGCACTGCTTGAGCCGCATCCCAGGGGGTTCCCTTCCCAATAATCTGCCTCGCAACCCGATTGCTATGCGGTGAGGCTCCTCGGCCGCCTCGGAACTATCTGTGTATCAGACGCATCGCGGGATAAGGGGTTGGCAACGGTAGTCGCCCCAAGCGCGTCCGATGCTTGGACCATTCCGAGGCGGCCCTGAAGCCTCTTCCGTCTAGCCGTTGGGTCCTTCTCGCCGCATCCCTCGCCTCGCACCCCGATTGCTATGCGGTGAGGCTCCTCGGCCGCCTCGGAACTATCTGTGTATCGGACGCGTCGCGGGATAAGGGGTTGTCACTGGTAGTCGCCCCAAGCGCGTCCGATGCTTGGACCATTCCGAGGCGGCCCTGAAGCCTCTTCCGTCTAGCCGTTGGGTCCTTCTCGCCGCATCCCTCGCCTCGCACCCCGATTGCTATGCGGTGAGGCTCCTCGGCCGCCTCGGAACTATCTGTGTATCGGACGCGTCGCGGGATAAGGGGTTGTCACTGGTAGTCGCCCCAAGCGCGTCCGATGCTTGGACCATTCCGAGGCGGCCCTGAAGCCTCTTCCGTCTAGCCGTTGGGTCCTTCTCGCCGCATCCCTCGCCTCGCACCCCGATTGCTATGCGGTGAGGCTCCTCGGCCGCCTCGGAACTATCTGTGTATCGGACGCGTCGCGGGATAAGGGGTTGTCACTGGTAGTCGCCCCAAGCGCGTCCGATGCTTGGACCATTCCGAGGCGGCCCTGAAGCCTCTTCCGTCTAGCCGTTGGGTCCTTCTCGCCGCATCCCTCGCCTCGCACCCCGATTGCTATGCGGTGAGGCTCCTCGGCCGCCTCGGAACTATCTGTGTATCGGACGCGTCGCGGGATAAGGGGTTGTCACTGGTAGTCGCCCCAAGCGCGTTCGATGCTTGGACCATTCCGAGGCGGCCCTGAAGCCTCTTCCGTCTAGCCGTTGGGTCCTTCTCGCCGCATCCCTCGCCTCGCACCCCGATTGCTATGCGGTGAGGCTCCTCGGCCGCCTTGGAACTATCTGTGTATCGGACGCGTCGCGGGATAAGGGGTTGTCACTGGTAGTCGCCCCAAGCGCGTCCGATGCTTGGACCATTCCGAGGCGGACCCGAAGCCTCTTCCGTCTAGCCGTTGGGTCCTTCTCGCCGCATCCTTCGCCTCGCACCCCGATTGCTATGCGGTGAGGCTCCTCGGCCGCCTCGGAACTATCTGTGTATCGGACGCGTCGCGGGATAAGGGGTTGTCACTGGTAGTCGCCCCAAGCGCGTCCGATGCTTGGACCATTCCGAGGCGGACCCGAAGCCTCTTCCGTCTAGCCGTTGGGTCCTTCTCGCCGCATCCCTCGCCTCGCACCCCGATTGCTATGCGGTGAGGCTCCTCGGCCGCCTTGGAACTATCTGTGTATCGGACGCGTCGCGGGATAAGGGGTTGTCACTGGTAGTCGCCCCAAGCGCGTCCGATGCTTGGACCATTCCGAGGCGGACCCGAAGCCTCTTCCGTCTAGCCGTTGGGTCCTTCTCGCCGCATCCCTCGCCTCGCACCCCGATTGCTATGCGGTGAGGCTCCTCGGCCGCCTTGGAACTATCTGTGTATCGGACGCGTCGCGGGATAAGGGGTTGTCACTGGTAGTCGCCCCAAGCGCGTCCGATGCTTGGACCATTCCGAGGCGGACCCGAAGCCTCTTCCGTCTAGCCGTTGGGTCCTTCTCGCCGCATCCCTCGCCTCGCACCCCGATTGCTATGCGGTGAGGCTCCTCGGCCGCCTTGGAACTATCTGTGTATCGGACGCGTCGCGGGATAAGGGGTTGTCACTGGTAGTCGCCCCAAGCGCGTCCGATGCTTGGACCATTCCGAGGCGGCCCCGAAGCCTCTTCCGTGTAGCCGTTGGGTCGTTCTCGCCGCATCCCTCGCCTCGCACCCCGATTGCTATGCGGTGAGGCTCCTCGGCCGCCTTGGAACTATCTGTGTATCGGACGCGTCGTGGGATAAGGGGTTGTCACTGGTAGTCGCCCCAAGCGCGTCCGATGCTTGGACCATTCCGAGGCGGACCCGAAGCCTCTTCCGTGTAGCCGTTGGGTCCTTCTCGCCGCATCCCTCGCCTCGCACCCCGATTGCTATGCGGTGAGGCTCCTCGGCCGCCTTGGAACTATCTGTGTATCGGACGCGTCGCGGGATAAGGGGTTGTCACTGGTAGTCGCCCCAAGCGCGTCCGATGCTTGGACCATTCCGAGGCGGACCTGAAGCCTCTTCCCTCTAGCCGTTGGGGCTTTCTCGCCGCATCCCTCGCCTCGCACCCTGATTGCTATGCTGTGAGGCTCCTCGGCCGCCTTGGAACTATCTGTGTATCGGACGCATCGCGGGATAAGGGGTTGGCAGTGGTAGTCGCCCCAAGCGCATCCGATGCTTGGACCATTCCGAGGCGGCCCTGCAGCCTCTTCCGTCTAGCCGTTGGGGCCATCTCGCCGCATCCCCCACCTCGCACCACGATTGCTATGCGGTGAGGCTCCTTGGCCGCCTCGGAACTATCTGTGTATCGGACGCATCGCGGGATAAGGGGTTGTCACTGGTAGTCGCCCCAAGCGCGTCCGATGCTTGGACTATTCCGAGGCGGCCCTGCAGCCTCTTCCGTCTAGCCGTTGGGGCCATCTCGCTGCATCCCCCACCTCCTCGGCCGCCTCGGAACTATCTGTGTATCGGACGCATCGCGGGATAAGGGGTTGGCAGTGGTAGTCGCCCCAAGCGCGTCCGATGCTTGGACTATTCCGAGGCAGCCCTGCAGCCTCTTCCGTCTAGCCTTTGGGGCCATCTCGCCGCATCCCTCGCCTCGCACCCCGATTGCTATGCGGTGAGGCTCCTCGGCCGCCTGGGAACTATCTTCGTATCGGACGCATCGCGGGATAAGGGGTTGTCACTGGTAGTCGCCCCAAGCGCGTCCGATGCTTGGACTATTCCGAGGCGGCCCTGTGGCCTCTTCCGTCTAGCCGTTGGGGCCATCTCGCCGCATCCCCCACCTCGCACCCCGATTGCTATGCGGTGAGGCTCTTCGGCCGCCTTGGAACTATCTTCGTATCGGACGCATCGCGGGATAAGGGGTTGTCACTGGTAGTGGCCCCAAGCGCGTCCGATGCTTGGACTATTCCGAGGCGGCCCTGCAGCCTCTTCCGTCTAGCCGTTGGGGCCATCTCGCCGCATCCCCCACCTCGCACCCCGATTGCTATGCGGTGAGGCTCCTCGGCCGCCTTGGAACTATCTTCGTATCGGACGCATCGCGGGATAAGGGGTTGTCACTGGTAGTCGCCCCAAGCGCGTCCGATGCTTGGACTATTCCGACGCGGCCCTGTGGCCTCTTCCGTCTAGCCGTTGGGGCCATCTCGCCGCATCCCCCACCTCGCACCCCGATTGCTATGCGGTGAGGCTCCTCGGCCGCCTTGGAACCATCTTCGTATCGGACGCATCGCGGGATAGGGGGCTGTCACTGGTAGTCGCCCCAAGCGTGTCCGATGCTTGGACCATTCCTAGGCGGCCCTGAAGCCTCTTCCGTCTAGCCGTTGGGGCCTTCCCGCCCCATCCCTCGCCTCGCACCCCCGATTGCTATGCGGTGAGGCTCCTCGGCCGCCTTGGAACCATCTGTGTATCGGACGCATCGCGGGATAAGGGGTTGGCACTGGCAGTCGCCCCAAGCGCGTCCGATGCTTGGACCATTCCGAGGTGGCCCTGAAGCCTCTTCCGTCTAGCCGTTGGGGCCTTCCCGCCCCATCCCTCGCCTCGCACCCCGATTGATATGCGGTGAGGCTCCTCGGCCGCCTTGGAACTATCTGTGTATCGGACGCATCGCGGGATAAGGGGTTGGCACTGGTAGTCGTCCCAATCGCATCCGATGCTTGGACCATTCCGAGGCGGCCCTGCAGCCTCTTCCGTTTAGCCGTCGGGGCCTTCCCGCCGCATCCCTCGCCTCGCATCCCGATTCCTATGCGGTGAGTCTTCTCGGCCGCCGCGGAACTATACCTGTTATTGCTACTGCATCCTTCGGCTGGTAACCTCCTCTGCCGCCTTGGAACGTTCTCTTTGTCGGACGCGTCGCGGGATAAGGGGTTGGCACTGGTAGTCGCCCCAAGCGCGCCCGATGCATAGACCGCTCCGAGTCGACCTTGCTTTCAGCCTCTCACATGCATAGACCTCTCTGAGTCGACCCTGCAGCCTCTCACGTTTAGCCTTTGGAATCTCGCCTCACAACATGATTGCTATCCTTGATGCATCCCTTGCCTCGAGCCCTGATTGCTTTCTTGGCTGCATCCCTCCTCTCCTCACAGCCCGGTTGTCATCACTGCTTCATCCGTCGCTTCATGCATTCTGGCTGCTGGGCCCTTCCCACCGCACACCTCGATTGCTATCTCTTCTGCATCACACACCCCGATTGCTATCTCTGCTACATCCCTCGGCTCTCACTTCTGCATCCTTCGCCTCACACCTCGATTGCTATCAATGCTGCATCCGTAACCTCACACCCCGATTGCTATGCGGGGAGGCTCCTTGGCCGCCTTGGAAATTTCTGTGTGTCGGACGCACCGCGGGATAAGGGGTTGGCACTGGTAGTCGCCCCAAGTGC
>NW_026729531.1:0-12500 GCF_030272615.1 Cryptomeria japonica | reverse complement strand
ACCTGGGAGCGCTCCGATGTGTGCTCCAAGGTGCGGCGTGCACGAAGTCGGACCCCGGTTTGCCCCGGGTGCGCACCTCGCGTGCACCTTGGTGCGCACACCTTGGCTGGGTTGCGCGCCCTGGTGGGCACCATGGTGCGCACCAAGGAGCGCTCCGAAGTGTGCTCCAAGGTGCGGCGTGCACGAAGTCGGAGCCCGGTTTGCCCCGGGTGCGCACCTCGCGTGCACCTTCGCCGCGGTGGGCACCATGGCGTGCACGAAGTCGGAGCCCGGTTTGCCCCGGGTGCGCACCTCGCGTGCACCTTCGCCGGGGTGGGCACCTTGGTGTGCAGACCTTGGCTGGGTTGCGCGCCCTGGTGGGCACCATGGTGCGCACCAAGGAGCGCTCCGAAGTGTGCTCCAAGGTGCGGCCTGCACGAAGTCGGAGCCCGGTTTGCCCCGGGTGTGCACCTCGGGTGGGCACCTTGGTGCGCATGCCTTGCCTGGGCTGCGCACCAGGGCGGGCTCAAGATGGCACCCGCGTTCCTTTTTTTTCACTATCTTTCAAAACGGAAATTTTAAAATCTCATTTTTTTTTGCCTTTTTCTGGAAATTAGTGAAGGCAGCGCATCAAAGGTGCGCACCTCGCTGCCCACCACGGTGCGCAACGCCGGTGGGCACCCGGGAGTGCTTCGAAGTGTGCTCCAAGGTGCTGCGTGCACGTTGTCGGAGCCCGGTTTGCCCCGGGTGCGCACCTCGCGTGCACCTTCGTCGGGGTGGGCACCTTGGCTGGGTTTGCCCCGGCTGCGCTCCGAAGCGGGGTTATTGGAGCGCCGCCTCTTTTTTTGTCGGAGCGTTTGGTGGGGTTTCTCGCATTGGCTCTTCCGAGGCCCGGTTGCCACCCTGGCGCGCACGAAGTCGGAAGTAGGGTTAATTGCCCGGGTGCGCACCTTTGCCAGGGTGGGCACCTTACCTGGGCTGCGCACCAGGGCGGGCTCAAGATGGCACGCGCGTTCCGTTTTTTTCACTATCTTTCAAAACGGAAATTTTAAAATCTCCTTTTTTTTTTGCCTTTTCTGGAAATTAGTGAAGGCAGCGCATCAAAGGTGCGCACCTCGCTGCCCACCTTGGTGTGCTCTGAGGTGCGCACCCGGGAGCGCTACGAAGTGTGCTCCAAGGTGCGGCGTGCACGTTGTCGGAGCCCGGTTTGCCCCGGGTGCGCACCTCGCCTGCACCTTGGCCGGGGTGGGCACCTTGGCTGGGTTTGCCCAGGGTGCGCTCCGAAGCGGGGTTACTGGAGCGCCCCCTCTTTTTTTGTCAGAGCGTTTGGTGGGGTTTATTGGCTCTTCCCAGGCCCGGTTGTTGGGTGCGCTCCCACCCTGGCGCGCGCGAAGTTGGAAGTTGGGTTAATTGCCCGGGCGCGCACCTTCGCCAGGGTGGGCACCTTGGTGCGCACACCTTGGCTGGGCTGCGCACCAGGGCGGGCTCAAGATGGCACCAGCATTCCCTTTTTCTCACTATCTTTCAAAACGGAAATTTTAAAATCTCGTTTTTTTTTTGCCTTTTATGGAAATTAGTGAAGGCATCGCATCAAAGGTGCGCACCTCGCTGCCCACCTTGGTGTGCTCCGAGGTGCCCACCACGGTGCGCAACGCCGGTGCGAACCCGGGAGCGCCCCGATGTGTGCTCCAAGGTGCGGCGTGCACGAAGTCGGACCCCGGTTTGCCCCGGGTGCGCACCTCGCGTGCACCTTGGTGCGCACACCTTGGCTGGGTTGCGCGGCCTGGTGGGCACCATGGTGCGCACCAAGGAGCGCTCCGAAGTGTGCTCCAAGGTGCGGCGTGCACGAAGTCGGAGCCCGGTTTGCCCCGGGTACGCACCTCGCGTGCACCTTCGCCGGGGTGGGCACCTCGGCTGGGTTGCGCGCCCTGGTGCGCACACAAGGAGCGCTCCGAAGTGTGCTCCAAGGTGCGGCGTGCACGAAGTCGGAGCCCGGTTTGCCCCGGGTGCGCACCTTCGCCGCGGTGCGCACCATGGCGTGCACGAAGTCGGAGCCCGGTTTGCCCCGGGTGCGCACCTCGCGTGCACCTTCGGCGGGGTTGCGCGCCCTGGTGGGCACCATGGTGCGCACCAAGGAGCGCTCCGAAGTGTGCTCCAAGGTGCGGCGTGCACGAAGTCGGAGCCCGGTTTGCCCCGGGTGCGCACCTCGCGTGCACCTTCGGCGGGGTTGCGCGCCCTGGTGGGCACCATGGTGCGCACCAAGGAGCGCTCCGAAGTGTGCTCCAAGGTGCGGCGTGCACGAAGTCGGAGCCCGGTTTGCCCCGGGTGCGCACCTCGCGTGCACCTTCGCCGCGGTGGGCACCATGGCGTGCACGAAGTCGGAGCCCGGTTTGCCCCGGGTGCGCACCTCGCGTGCACCTTCGCCGGGGTGGGCACCTCGGCTGGGTTGCGCGCCCTGGTGCGCACCAAGGAGCGCTCCGAAGTGTGCTCCAAGGTGCGGCGTGCACGAAGTCGGAGCCCGGTTTGCCCCGGGTGCGCACCTCGCGTGCACCTTCGCCAGGGTGGGCACCTCGGTGCGCACACCTTCTCAATGTTTTCTTGCCTTTTCTGGAAATTGGTGAAGGCAGCGCATCAAAGGTGCGCACCTCGGTGTGCTCCGAGGTGCGAACCCGAGAGCGCTCCGAGGTGCCCACGAAGTCGAAAGTCGGGTTAATTGCATTGTTTTCCCCCGGGTGCGCTCCGAGGTGCGCAACATCGGCGCGCACCAAGGAGGGCTCCGAAGTGTGCTCCAAGGTGCGCACGATGGCGTGCACCTCTGGTGCGCACGATTCGGAGCTCGGTTTGACCGGGGTGCGCACACCTTGGCTGGGTTGCGCACCTTTTGTGCGCTCCAAGGTGCGCACGAAGTCGGAGCTCGGTTTGCCCCGGGTGCGCACCTTCGCCAGGGTGCGCACCTTGATGCGCACGCCTTGGCTGGGCTGCGCACCTTGGTGGGCGCCATGGTGCGCACCTTTCGTGCGCTCCAAGGTGCGCACGAAGTCGGAGCTCGGTTTGCCCCGGGTGCGCACCTTGGTGGGCGCCATGGTGCACTCCGAGGTGCCCAAGATTGGTGCGCACCAAGGAGCGCTCCGAAGTGCGCTCCAAGGTGCGCGCGAAGTCGAAAGTTGGGTTAATTGTCCGGTTTGCCTCGGGTGCGCACCTTGCGTGCACCTTCGCCAGGGTGGGCGCCTTGGTGCGCACACCTTGGCTGGGCTGCGCACACCTTGGCACCCGCGTTTCCTTCATTTTAAATTTTTTTTTTTTACAATCTCTCAAGTGGGAAATTCTATAATCTCAACTTTTTTTGCCTTTTCAGGAAACTTTTGAATGGAGCGCATCATTGGTGCGCTCCGAAGTGTGCTCCAAAGCTCTCTCCAGCTGCGTGCACCTGCCCCGGCCGCGCACCCCGGCCCCGCCCAGCTTCGCTCACCTGTCCCGGGCGTCTGGTGCGGAACCTTAGAGTAAGAAACATCACCGTGCACCTTGGCCAACGTGCGCGACTCGACCGAGCGCGCACTGGCCGAGGTGCACACCGATTTCACCTGGGTGCGCGCAGCAGCACCTCGGGCGCACCGGGGTGCGCGCACAACGCCCGGGTTGCACCGTGGCCTGTGTGCTCGGGGCGCCTCGGGTGCGCGCTCGGTGTCGCCCCCCAGCGCGCGCGGTAGTGCGGGCAGCGCACCCCGGCCCGGCCCGGCCCCGACGAGAACGCAAACGGGCAAAAGGTTTATTCAAATAGCATTGCGACGCCCGGCGAAAAACTAAAAAAGGGTGCAACACCGGGACTTCCCGGGAGGTCACCCATCCCAGTACTACTCCGGCCCAAGCGCGCTTAACTGCGGAGTTCTGATGGGATCCGGTGCACTAACGCTGGTATGATCGCACCCGTTATGAGCTTGTCGCAGTGTGTACTTAGCAAACCGCGACCCACGTGCGAATCCACCCCGGCCACCCACCCCCGTCGAGGTGCACACCCTCCCTCGCGAAGTGCGCCCCGTTCGCCAAGTGTGAGCCCTGCCCGGGTGCGCGCACCTTGCTAGGGCGTCGGGTGTGCACCCGGCCCGGCCTACGTGCGTGCACCTGGAGGGGGCGTCGTGTGCGTGCAGTGTCCCGTCTGCAACGCGGTGCCCACACACCACCTCGGGCGCAACGACCTGCGCTCACATGTGGGCCGAGTGCACCTTGGTGCATGTTCGGGGCGCCTCGGGTGCACGCTCGATCTTGCCCCGGTGCACCAAGGCGCTCGGTTTGCCCCGGGTGCGCACTTGGTGCAAGGTGGGCACCCAAAATAGGGATCAAGCACCAAAACACAAGTTTCGGGATGCAAAATGGGACCCAAGGACCACAAATGCGTTCCAAGACCCATGATGGGTCCACGAGAACAAAAATGTGTTCCGAGACTTAATAAACAAATATTGGGTTTTAGGAGAAGAAACATGCTCTGATGCCCAAAACGAGAATCGACCCCGAAAAGGCCACAGGCCAAAAGTGGGATGCGAGACAAAAAAAAATGGGACCCGAGGACCAAAATTGGGTTCCCAGGTCGAAGACAGGGCAACCGGACAAGAAACGACCTCTAAGGCTCGAAATGAGTCCCGACGACTAAAACTTGACAAGAAGCACCCATCAGGCACCCAACTCGACACCCATGGGATGCCGACCCACCCGGGCTTCCACCTAGCACACCTTGGCACCCACCCACCCTCGCACCCAACCTCGCACCCAACTTAGCACCTTTGAACCCACATTGGCACTCACCCTGACCCTGGCACCTTGGAACCCACATTGGCACTCACCTTGACCCTGGCACCCACCTTTGCACTCACCTTGGGACCCACCCTGGCTCCCACCTCGGCACCCACCCAGACACCCACCTTGGTTCCTTGGCACCCACCTTGGATCCTTGGCACCCACCCCGACACCCACCTTGGCACGCAACTTGGCTACTTGCCACCCACCTTGGCTCCTTGACGCCCACCCCGACAACCACCCCCGTGACCTACCCTGGCTAGGGTTGGTGCACACCCACCCTGGTGCCCACCTTGGCACCCACCCTATGACCCACCTTGGCACGCACCTTAGTACCCACCCCGTTACCCACCCTAGGACCCACCCCGTGACCCACCTTGGCCAGGGTGGGTGCCTTGGTGCGCACAACTTGCCTGGGCTGCACACCAGGGCGGGCTCAAGATGGCACCCGCGTTCCGTTTTTTTCACTATCTTTCAAAACGGAAATTTTAAAATCTCATTTTTTTCTTTTTTTTGCCTTTTCTGGAAATTAGTGAAGGCAGCGCATCAAAGGTGCGCAATGCTGGTGCGAACCCGGGAGCGCTCCGATGTGTGCTCCAAGGTGCGGCGTGCACGAAGTCCGAGCCCGGTTTGCCCCGGGTGCGCACCTCGCGTGCACCTTCGCCGGGGTGAGCACCTTGGCTGGGTTGCGCGCCCTGGTGCGTACCAAGGAGCGCTCTGAAGTGTGCTCCAAGGTGCGGCGTGCACGAAGTCGGAGCCCGGTTTGCCCCGGGTGTGCACCTCGGGTGCGCACCTCGCGTGCACCTTCGCTGCGGTGGGCACCTTGGCTGGGTTGCGCGCCTTGGTGGGCACCATGCAGTGCACGAAGTCGGAGCCCGGTTTGCCCCGGGCGCGCACCTCCGCCAGGGTGGGCACCTTGGTGCGCACAACTTGCCTGGGCTGCGCATCAGGAAGGGCTCAAGATGGCACCCGCGTTCCGTTTTTTTCACTATCTTTCAGAACGGAAATTTTAAAATATCGTTTTTTTTTGCCTTTTCTGGAAATTAGTGAAGGCAGCGCATCAAAGGTGCGCAACGCTGGTGCGAACCTGGGAGCGCTCCGATGTGTGCTCCAAGGTGCGGCGTGCACGAAGTCGGAGCCCGGTTTGCCTCGGGTGCGCCCTGGTGGGCACCATGGTGCGCACCAAGGAGCGCTCCGAAGTGTGCTCCAAGGTGCGGCCTGCACGAAGTCGGAGCCCGGTTTGCCCCGGGTGTGCACCTCGGGTGGGCACCTTGGTGCGCATGCCTTGCCTGGGCTGCGCACCAGGGCGGGCTCAAGATGGCACCCGCGTTCCTTTTTTTTCACTATCTTTCAAAACGGAAATTTTAAAATCTCATTTTTTTTTGCCTTTTTCTGGAAATTAGTGAAGGCAGCGCATCAAAGGTGCGCACCTCGCTGCCCACCACGGTGCGCAACGCCGGTGGGCACCCGGGAGTGCTTCGAAGTGTGCTCCAAGGTGCTGCGTGCACGTTGTCGGAGCCCGGTTTGCCCCGGGTGCGCACCTCGCGTGCACCTTCGTCGGGGTGGGCACCTTGGCTTGGTTTGCCCCGGCTGCGCTCCGAAGCGGGGTTATTGGAGCGCCGCCTCTTTTTTTGTCGGAGCGTTTGGTGGGGTTTCTCGCATTGGCTCTTCCGAGGCCCGGTTGCCACCCTGGCGCGCACGAAGTCGGAAGTAGGGTTAATTGCCCGGGTGCGCACCTTTGCCAGGGTGGCACCTTACCTGGGCTGCGCACCAGGGCGGGCTCAAGATGGCACGCGCGTTCCGTTTTTTTCACTATCTTTCAAAACGGAAATTTTAAAATCTCCTTTTTTTTTTGCCTTTTCTGGAAATTAGTGAAGGCAGCGCATCAAAGGTGCGCACCTCGCTGCCCACCTTGGTGTGCTCTGAGGTGCGCACCCGGGAGCGCTACGAAGTGTGCTCCAAGGTGCGGCGTGCACGTTGTCGGAGCCCGGTTTGCCCCGGGTGCGCACCTCGCCTGCACCTTGGCCGGGGTGGGCACCTTGGCTGGGTTTGCCCAGGGTGCGCTCCGAAGCGGGGTTACTGGAGCGCCCCCTCTTTTTTTGTCAGAGAGTTTGGTGGGGTTTCTCGCATTGGCTCTTCCCAGGCCCGGTTGTTGGGTGCGCTCCCACCCTGGCGCGCGCGAAGTTGGAAGTTGGGTTAATTGCCCGGGCGCGCACCTTCGCCAGGGTGGGCACCTTGGTGCGCAAACCTTGGCTGGGCTGCGCACCAGGGCGGGCTCAAGATGGCACCAGCATTCCCTTTTTCTCACTATCTTTCAAAACGGAAATTTTAAAATCTCGTTTTTTTTTTGCCTTTTATGGAAATTAGTGAAGGCATCGCATCAAAGGTGCGCACCTCGCTGCCCACCTTGGTGTGCTCCGAGGTGCCCACCACGGTGCGCAACGCCGGTGCGAACCCGGGAGCGCCCCGATGTGTGCTCCAAGGTGCGGCGTGCACGAAGTCGGACCCCGGTTTGCCCCGGGTGCGCACCTCGCGTGCACCTTGGTGCGCACACCTTGGCTGGGTTGCGCGGCCTGGTGGGCACCATGGTGCGCACCAAGGAGCGCTCCGAAGTGTGCTCCAAGGTGCGGCGTGCACGAAGTCGGAGCCCGGTTTGCCCCGGGTGCGCACCTTCGCCGCGGTGGGCACCATGGCGTGCACGAAGTCGGAGCCCGGTTTGCCCCGGGTGCGCACCTCGCGTGCACCTTCGCCGGGGTGGGCACCTCGGCTGGGTTGCGCGCCCTGGTGCGCACCAAGGAGCGCTCTGAAGTGTGCTCCAAGGTGCGGCGTGCACGAAGTCGGAGCCCGGTTTGCCCCGGGTGTGCACCTCGCGTGCACCTTCGCTGCGGTGGGCACCTTGGCTGGGTTGCGCGCCTTGGTGGGCACCATGCAGTGCACGAAGTCGGAGCCCGGTTTGCCCCGGGCGCGCACCTCCGCCAGGGTGGGCACCTTGGTGCGCACAACTTGCCTGGGCTGCGCACCAGGAAGGGCTCAAGATGGCACCCGCGTTCCGTTTTTTTCACTATCTTTCAGAACGGAAATTTTAAAATATCGTTTTTTTTTGCCTTTTCTGGAAATTAGTGAAGGCAGCGCATCAAAGGTGCGCAACGCTGGTGCGAACCTGGGAGCGCTCCGATGTGTGCTCCAAGGTGCGGCGTGCACGAAGTCGGACCCCGGTTTGCCCCGGGTGCGCACCTCGCGTGCACCTTGGTGCGCACACCTTGGCTGGGTTGCGCGCCCTGGTGGGCACCATGGTGCGCACCAAGGAGCGCTCCGAAGTGTGCTCCAAGGTGCGGCGTGCACGAAGTCGGAGCCCGGTTTGCCCCGGGTGCGCACCTCGCGTGCACCTTCGCCGCGGTGGGCACCATGGCGTGCACGAAGTCGGAGCCCGGTTTGCCCCGGGTGCGCACCTCGCGTGCACCTTCGCCGGGGTGGGCACCTTGGTGTGCAGACCTTGGCTGGGTTGCGCGCCCTGGTGGGCACCATGGTGCGCACCAAGGAGCGCTCCGAAGTGTGCTCCAAGGTGCGGCCTGCACGAAGTCGGAGCCCGGTTTGCCCCGGGTGTGCACCTCGGGTGGGCACCTTGGTGCGCATGCCTTGCCTGGGCTGCGCACCAGGGCGGGCTCAAGATGGCACCCGCGTTCCTTTTTTTTCACTATCTTTCAAAACGGAAATTTTAAAATCTCATTTTTTTTTGCCTTTTTCTGGAAATTAGTGAAGGCAGCGCATCAAAGGTGCGCACCTCGCTGCCCACCACGGTGCGCAACGCCGGTGGGCACCCGGGAGTGCTTCGAAGTGTGCTCCAAGGTGCTGCGTGCACGTTGTCGGAGCCCGGTTTGCCCCGGGTGCGCACCTCGCGTGCACCTTCGTCGGGGTGGGCACCTTGGCTGGGTTTGCCCCGGCTGCGCTCCGAAGCGGGGTTATTGGAGCGCCGCCTCTTTTTTTGTCGGAGCGTTTGGTGGGGTTTCTCGCATTGGCTCTTCCGAGGCCCGGTTGCCACCCTGGCGCGCACGAAGTCGGAAGTAGGGTTAATTGCCCGGGTGCGCACCTTTGCCAGGGTGGGCACCTTACCTGGGCTGCGCACCAGGGCGGGCTCAAGATGGCACGCGCGTTCCGTTTTTTTCACTATCTTTCAAAACGGAAATTTTAAAATCTCCTTTTTTTTTTGCCTTTTCTGGAAATTAGTGAAGGCAGCGCATCAAAGGTGCGCACCTCGCTGCCCACCTTGGTGTGCTCTGAGGTGCGCACCCGGGAGCGCTACGAAGTGTGCTCCAAGGTGCGGCGTGCACGTTGTCGGAGCCCGGTTTGCCCCGGGTGCGCACCTCGCCTGCACCTTGGCCGGGGTGGGCACCTTGGCTGGGTTTGCCCAGGGTGCGCTCCGAAGCGGGGTTACTGGAGCGCCCCCTCTTTTTTTGTCAGAGCGTTTGGTGGGGTTTCTCGCATTGGCTCTTCCCAGGCCCGGTTGTTGGGTGCGCTCCCACCCTGGCGCGCGCGAAGTTGGAAGTTGGGTTAATTGCCCGGGCGCGCACCTTCGCCAGGGTGGGCACCTTGGTGCGCACACCTTGGCTGGGCTGCGCACCAGGGCGGGCTCAAGATGGCACCAGCATTCCCTTTTTCTCACTATCTTTCAAAACGGAAATTTTAAAATCTCGTTTTTTTTTTGCCTTTTATGGAAATTAGTGAAGGCATCGCATCAAAGGTGCGCACCTCGCTGCCCACCTTGGTGTGCTCCGAGGTGCCCACCACGGTGCGCAACGCCGGTGCGAACCCGGGAGCGCCCCGATGTGTGCTCCAAGGTGCGGCGTGCACGAAGTCGGACCCCGGTTTGCCCCGGGTGCGCACCTCGCGTGCACCTTGGTGCGCACACCTTGGCTGGGTTGCGCGGCCTGGTGGGCACCATGGTGCGCACCAAGGAGCGCTCCGAAGTGTGCTCCAAGGTGCGGCGTGCACGAAGTCGGAGCCCGGTTTGCCCCGGGTACGCACCTCGCGTGCACCTTCGCCGGGGTGGGCACCTCGGCTGGGTTGCGCGCCCTGGTGCGCACCAAGGAGCGCTCCGAAGTGTGCTCCAAGGTGCGGCGTGCACGAAGTCGGAGCCCGGTTTGCCCCGGGTGCGCACCTTCGCCGCGGTGCGCACCATGGCGTGCACGAAGTCGGAGCCCGGTTTGCCCCGGGTGCGCACCTCGCGTGCACCTTCGGCGGGGTTGCGCGCCCTGGTGGGCACCATGGTGCGCACCAAGGAGCGCTCCGAAGTGTGCTCCAAGGTGCGGCGTGCACGAAGTCGGAGCCCGGTTTGCCCCGGGTGCGCACCTCGCGTGCACCTTCGGCGGGGTTGCGCGCCCTGGTGGGCACCATGGTGCGCACCAAGGAGCGCTCCGAAGTGTGCTCCAAGGTGCGGCGTGCACGAAGTCGGAGCCCGGTTTGCCCCGGGTGCGCACCTCGCGTGCACCTTCGCCGCGGTGGGCACCATGGCGTGCACGAAGTCGGAGCCCGGTTTGCCCCGGGTGCGCACCTCGCGTGCACCTTCGCCGGGGTGGGCACCTCGGCTGGGTTGCGCGCCCTGGTGCGCACCAAGGAGCGCTCCGAAGTGTGCTCCAAGGTGCGGCGTGCACGAAGTCGGAGCCCGGTTTGCCCCGGGTGCGCACCTCGCGTGCACCTTCGCCAGGGTGGGCACCTCGGTGCGCACACCTTCTCAATGTTTTCTTGCCTTTTCTGGAAATTGGTGAAGGCAGCGCATCAAAGGTGCGCACCTCGGTGTGCTCCGAGGTGCGAACCCGAGAGCGCTCCGAGGTGCCCACGAAGTCGAAAGTCGGGTTAATTGCATTGTTTTCCCCGGGTGCGCTCCGAGGTGCGCAACATCGGCGCGCACCAAGGAGGGCTCCGAAGTGTGCTCCAAGGTGCGCACGATGGCGTGCACCTCTGGTGCGCACGATTCGGAGCTCGGTTTGACCGGGGTGCGCACACCTTGGCTGGGTTGCGCACCTTTTGTGCGCTCCAAGGTGCGCACGAAGTCGGAGCTCGGTTTGCCCCGGGTGCGCACCTTCGCCAGGGTGCGCACCTTGATGCGCACTAGCCTTGGCTGGGCTGCGCACCTTGGTGGGCGCCATGGTGCGCACCTTTCGTGCGCTCCAAGGTGCGCACGAAGTCGGAGCTCGGTTTGCCCCGGGTGCGCACCTTGGTGGGCGCCATGGTGCACTCCGAGGTGCCCAAGATTGGTGCGCACCAAGGAGCGCTCCGAAGTGCGCTCCAAGGTGCGCGCGAAGTCGAAAGTTGGGTTAATTGTCCGGTTTGCCTCGGGTGCGCACCTTGCGTGCACCTTCGCCAGGGTGGGCGCCTTGGTGCGCACACCTTGGCTGGGCTGCGCACACCTTGGCACCCGCGTTTCCTTCATTTTAAATTTTTTTTTTTTACAATCTCTCAAGTGGGAAATTCTATAATCTCAACTTTTTTTGCCTTTTCAGGAAACTTTTGAATGGAGCGCATCATTGGTGCGCTCCGAAGTGTGCTCCAAAGCTCTCTCCAGCTGCGTGCACCTGCCCCGGCCGCGCACCCGGCCCCGCCCAGCTTCGCTCACCTGTCCCGGGCGTCTGGTGCGGAACCTTAGAGTAAGAAACATCACCGTGCACCTTGGCCAACGTGCGCGACTCGACCGAGCGCGCACTGGCCGAGGTGCACACCGATTTCACCTGGGTGCGCGCGCAGCACCTCGGGCGCACCGGGGTGCGCGCACAACGCCCGGGTTGCACCGTGGCCTGTGTGCTCGGGGCGCCTCGGGTGCGCGCTCGGTGTCGCCCCCAGCGCGCGCGGTAGTGCGGGCAGCGCACCCCGGCCCGGCCCGGCCCCGACGAGAACGCAAACGGGCAAAAGGTTTATTCAAATAGCATTGCGACGCCCGGCGAAAAACTAAAAAAGGGTGCAACACCGGGACTTCCCGGGAGGTCACCCATCCCAGTACTACTCCGGCCCAAGCGCGCTTAACTGCGGAGTTCTGATGGGATCCGGTGCACTAACGCTGGTATGATCGCACCCGTTATGAGCTTGTCGCAGTGTGTACTTAGCAAACCGCGACCCACGTGCGAATCCACCCCGGCCACCCACCCCCGTCGAGGTGCACACCCTCCCTCGCGAAGTGCGCCCCGTTCGCCAAGTGTGAGCCCTGCCCGGGTGCGCGCACCTTGCTAGGGCGTCGGGTGTGCACCCGGCCCGGCCTACGTGCGTGCACCTGGAGGGGGCGTCGTGTGCGTGCAGTGTCCCGTCTGCAACGCGGTGCCCACACACCACCTCGGGCGCAACGACCTGCGCTCACATGTGGGCCGAGTGCACCTTGGTGCATGTTCGGGGCGCCTCGGGTGCACGCTCGATCTTGCCCCGGTGCACCAAGGCGCTCGGTTTGCCCCGGGTGCGCACTTGGTGCAAGGTGGGCACCCAAAATAGGGATCAAGCACCAAAACACAAGTTTCGGGATGCAAAATGGGACCCAAGGACCACAAATGCGTTCCAAGACCCATGATGGGTCCACGAGAACAAAAATGTGTTCCGAGACTTAATAAACAAATATTGGGTTTTAGGAGAAGAAACATGCTCTGATGCCCAAAACGAGAATCGACCCCGAAAAGGCCACAGGCCAAAAGTGGGATGCGAGACAAAAAAAAATGGGACCCGAGGACCAAAATTGGGTTCCCAGGTCGAAGACAGGG